>NC_000069.6:141658472-141958472 GCF_000001635.26 Mus musculus | reverse complement strand
TTGATTAAATGCAAAGGGTTATTTGCATCTTCTTGTATCTGTTCAGGCTTTCTTTGTGATCCAATGATCAATATTGGAGAAGATTCCATGAGGTGCTGAGAAGAAGGTGTATTCTTTGGAGTTTCGGTGAAATATTCTATAGATATCTCTTAGATCTGTTAATTCATAAACTGTTAGTTTCATTATTTCTTTGTTAATTTCTGTCTCAATGACGTAGCCATTGTTAATAGCGTTGAAGTCTCCCACTATTAATATGTGGAGTTGAATTTATTATTTAAGCTTTAGTTATATTTTCTTTGTGAATGTGGGTGCCCTTGCATTTGGGGCATAGCTGTCAGAACTGAGATGTCATCCTGGTGGATTTTTTCCTATGTTGAGTATCAAGTGTCCTTTCCCATCTCTTTTAATTACTTTTGGTTGAAAGTCTAATTTATTAGATATTACAATGGCTACTCCAGGTTGTTTCTTGGGTCTGTTTACTTGGAAAACCTCTTTCCAGCTCCTTTCTCTGTGGTAGTATCTATTTCGTTGCTGAGGTGTGCTTCTTATATGAAGCAGAATGATGGATCCTGTTAGTCTGTGCCTTCTTACTGGTGAATTGAGCCCATTGATGTTGAGAGACATTAATGGCCAGCAATTGTTCCTTTTTTCCCCCAATGGTGATGTGTGTTTGTGTGTGTGTTTCTATTCTTTTGGTTTTGCTGTGAAATTACTAATTTCTTGTGTTTTCTTGGATTTATTTACTCTCCTTGTATTGGAGTTTTCCTTCTATTATTATCTGTAGGTCTGGATTAATAGAAAGATATTGTTTAAATTTGGTTTTCTCATGGAATATCTTGGCTTATCCATCTATAGTGATTTAAAGTTTTGCTGGAAATAGTAGTCTGGGCTGACATCTGTGGTCTCTTAGGGTCTACACGACATCTGTGCAGGCCCTTCTGGCTTTTACAGTCTTGATGATATGTTATGGATCATTCTGATAGGTCTGCCTTTATATGTTACTTGGCCCATTTCTCTTGAAGTTTTTAATATTCTTTATTTGTTCTGTACATTTAGTGTTTTTATTATTACTGTGGCAGGAGGATTTTCTTTTTGGTTGAATCTTGTTTTCTGTAAGTTCTTTATACATTCATAACCAGTTCTTTCTTTAGGTTAGGAAAGATTTCTTATATGATTTTGTTGAAGATATTTCCTGGGCCTTTAATCTGAGGATCTTCTTCCATTCCTATTATTCTTAGGTTTGGTCATAACATAGTTTCCCAAATTTCCTGCATGTTTTATGTTAGAAATTTTTTAGATTGGTATTTTCTTTGACTGATGGATAGATGTCTTCTATGCCTGGGATTTTCTCTTTCATCTCCTGTATTCTGTTGGTGATCCTTGCATCTGCAGTTTCTGTTCTTTTCTCTAGATTTCCATCTCCAGGGTTGCCTTCATTTGTGTGTGTGTGTGTGTGTGTGTGTGTGTGTGTGTGTGTGTGTTTATTGCTTCTATTTCCATTTTCAGATCTTGGACAATTTGACTCATTTTTTCACCAGTTTTATTGTATTTGCTTGTATTTGTTCGTATCTACTTATTTTGCCTTTTAAATTCCTCTATCTGGTTTATTGTATTTTCCTGTATTTCTTTAAGGGATTCATTTATTTCTTCTTTAAAGGCCCCTATCATCTTCATAAGATGCAATCTAAGGCCATGGTCTTGCTCTCCAGGACACACACACACACTCTCTCTCTCTCTCTCTCTCTCTCTCTCTCTCTCTCTCTCTCTGTGTGTGTGTGTGTGTGTGTGTGTGTGTGTGTTAGTATATACAGGGCATGCTGTAGTAGGAGAGCTAGGTTGTGATGGTGCCATATTGCCTTAGTGTTTGTTGATTCTGTTATTGCAGTGGCCTTTAGTCACTTGGTTGTCTTTGGTTTTGTCTGCCCTGGTAGTCCTTGGTAGTAGCAGTCCTCTGGGACTGAAGCTAGAGATGGTTGTCCCTATGGGTAACAGGCCTCTGGTTGTCTTGGGTAGCAGCAAGTCTCCAGGAAATCAGGCAGAGCTGATTGTTCTGGTTGTCCCATGTGGCAGCAGGCCTCTAGGGAGGTAGACTCACTGTGGTCCAGGGAGTATAGTGTAGATCTGGAATTGTGGTAGAGGTGTGGACCTGAAGATGAAGCACAGAGAGAACAGGGTGAACTTCAAGGCACTGCTGGGCTTACTGGCGTCCCACCAGGCCCATGGGATAGGGTGTTGGTATCTCATCTGGTTGTCCAGGGTGTCAGCAGGCCTCCAGGAGGCGGGCCAAGGTGTGGCCTGAGGAGTGGAATGCAGTACAGATCCAGGATTGCAGGTAGAGATCTTCCCATGTAACATTTTTTTTAAAGGTATGTATCAGTGTCATTAAGTACATTTGTGTTATTGGATACCATCACCATTGTCCATCTCTAGAACTCTTCCTCTAGGAACAATTTTTGCCTCTTAAACTATGACTCATTTCCTCCTCTCTCCCCTTGGTAACTGCTCTTCCTTCTATGACCTTGACTGTTCTAGGTACCCCATATAAGTAGTTATATATTTGACTTTTGGGGTCCCACTTATTACACTTAACACTTCTTTTCTTTTACCTCACTCCCAAACCTTAAAATTCAGTACAGCGATGGGAGTCAAATTCTAGGGCCTTACACACACCAGGCAAGTGCTGAACCAGTGACCTCCAGCCCTGCCTTAACAGAAGCATCCATGTTACAACACATACTAAAGCTTCCCTTCTTTTAAAGGCTATGTACTTAAATACATGCTATCTTCAACTAATTTTTGATAATTTTTGCTTGACTTTTTTAACCTTTTATTTGTTCTGAGTTTCACATAATGCACTTGAGTCCCGGTCGTTTCTCATCCTCTCATATCTGTGCATTGCCCTTGCAAACCTCCTTCAATAGAACAGAAAACAAGCAGAAAACAACAAAACAATAACAAAGCATAGAAAACATCTCATCATAGAAGCTGTTGTGTGTCACACTGTGTTCCACAGTATATCCCTCTGTCCATACATCTTCACTTGCAAATGCTCATTTCAGTGAGTCATTGGTTTGGTTTGAGAGCTCTGGATTCTGTGACTACATCAATATTAGATCCTCATCAGGACTCCTCTCAGATATTCTGTTGTTGCCCTGCGTTATGGACATCCTGCAACTTTGGAACAGCAAGAGTGGCCCTTTCATATGTCCCAACCATTTGTGGATGATACAGATTTTGGGGTAAGGAGCAACTTGGAGTCCTGCATCTGGGACTAGGTGGTATGTAAGCTGGTCTGCTTACTGGCTCTCCCTTATCTGCACCATAAGTATGAGCTCTCCTGCACTGCTCTGGCTAGGCCATCCAATAACACACTTTGTAGGAGGCAGAGTTCCCTTGCCTGCTCTCATGTCCTCAGGGCCTGCTCTCCTGATCTCAAACCTTCATTGTGCTACCCAGTCAAGGTTCAGGCCCACTTTCCAAACCAAGTGTTGCAGCCTATGAGGGGCTGGGCCAGCTTTTTCATTCTCCCACACTCTGAATTGGCTCACTCATGCCTTTGCCATCAGGGCCAGCTCGACTGTATTGCCCATGTGAGGTGCAGGGCCCGCTCTTTCAAGTGCTGTACCTAGCAAAGGACAGGGTCATCTCTTCTGTTCTCATGAGCTTCTCCATCATCGGCTTCTCCAACTGCTAGAGGTGGTGAGGGGCAGTGGCAATGTGAACTTCCAAGTGTTGAGTGTCTCAAAGGAAAGTGACTTCTCAAGGGCAGGTGCCACTTAGACTGAAATGGATGCTAGCAGAAGTTATTACTGGCGATCCAGGAGAGCTGATCTGACCATGGTCCAGTGCCCTGTGTCTTTTTTCCTACCGCTTTGTTACAGAACCTCAAGACTTTCTCTTTTTGCATTGAGGTAGACATTTTTTTCTCTCAGATGGCCATCAGTAAGTTTACCTTGATGTATTTTGGGCTGTGGTCATATACTTTGGGTCTTGGGCAAGAGAATTCTAGGCTTTCAGGTCAATGTAGAGTCTGTGAAAGGAAATCCACTAGAGTCTAGAGGCAGTGGTAGAGCCCTTGATTCCATTGACCTGGTAGCTTTTTGGTTATTTAAAGAGGGTTAGATCTATTATCTCAAAAATTCATACGTCAACATTGAGATTTTGTTTGACTGTAGCTAAGGCTAGTTTTGGTGTAGATGAATTATAATCTGTGCTGTATTAGGCTCAGCAACTGATTATTAAAAATTCAAGTTCTTGAGACCCCCTACCCCATGATTCTTGCCTAGAGAACATTGGCAGATGGATTTTCTGCCTATCATCTGAATACCCTTAAAAACGTGTCATCTAAATTGAACGAGTTAGCTATTCGTTGAGTTTGTTAGTTCCAGTTTTCACAGCTCATGCTATAACTTTTGTGGTGAATTGTGGGCTTGAGATGGCCCCAGGATAAATTTTTCTGTTAGGTCAAAGTTCAATATTATAACCATCAAGACTTGCACATAGCGTTGCTATGGCATTCCTGCCATAGAGTTTGGGAGCAGTGTGTATAGTGTGCAGATAAAGATATTCTCCTTGAGGCCATGCACAAACACAGATGCCAATTGTGGAAAGAAAGCATTTCTAAATTTTGATTAAAATGCTTTCTTTTCTGTAAAGTCAATTCCAATTTAGTAAATTAAATGGTATCATGTAAGTTAAACTTATGGACAAAATAATTATTAAAGAATACAAGAAAGTTTCATGAACATAACAATGTTTGGAGTTTCACATTGTGATTTTTAAGTAGTTTACATTTTCAGTGTTTTTTTTTTCCCCCCTCATCCGAGTCTAGACATACTACTGTAACAGTAACAGAGATTCAGTGGATCAAACTAGGGGTAGCATAGCAGTACTTACATTCTTTTCAAAATTAATTTATAAAAATTAAAAGTGACTAAAAATAGTTACAAGAAACAAATAATTACTCACTTTAATGTGTGTTCCTAAGTCCATAAAATTTTGTCTCGTAGCTAGCTATCACTAACTGCACACTATTCCAGTTATTGCCTAGAGTTCATATTAACCACAGTAGATCTCTAATTTATAATGCAAAAATATTTTCTACCGCTGAAACACCTTCCTAAAAGGATAGAACATCTGCTTATAAAAACTTCTGCCAAACGGGGTTACACAGAAATCAAGGCAGTATGGATTAAAAATGTGTCGGAACTGGAAGAGTTAACCTTCAGTTTCAGCTGGTGTCCTGTTTGCTGATGTGTCCCTGGGATGATTGTTAATTGGCACCTCGGACTCTGCACTAATTAATGGGATAGCAAGGGCAGGTGGCACCATTCTATTCTGATAATCCCCATCAGCAGGACCCGTGTAACCTTCTTGTTTAATTATAATGAGTTGTGCAGTTGCGGAGCAGGAACTTTCTTGAGCTCTTTCCTGGGAAGTTCCCGGGCCAGGGACAGTTTTACAAGTGTCAGACACTGCTACACAGTTTTACTTTTTACATTAATTATTTCTTTTTTCTTACCACTGCAGATACTGTCTCAGAGATTGGCAAGTAACTAATGGATGAGACTGGTGCTCGTTTAAAAGAAACAGACAGCAACATCTCAACCCAGATAATTGAAACATACTTGCTACAGTTGTGCTTTATGTGTGTGTGTGTGTGTGTGTGTGTGTGTGTGTGTGTTTGAGAGAGGAGAAAGACAGACAGACAAGACAGACAGACAGACAGAACTTAAGAGTCCTTAATGGATAAAAATATTAAAAGGAATGTTTTCTCTGGAAGGAAGCACCTAGGCAGGAAGTCAAAATAAATGAAAATGTTTTGCTTAAGAATTTGCAGGATTGGGCTGCAAAATGAGTAGATAATGATTCTTACGGAGGGGGGTGGGTGCCTACCTGAACGTGCATATTCTCCTTTCCATTTTAACGAGATCATTATGTTTTCAAGTGTAGGTACAGAGGTAGGTGACATAAATTCATGATATTAATAGTTGTGAAATTTGGTAAGTAGTTTTAAAATTGCCACCCAAACAATGCATAATTTATTTGTGGAGAGTGAGGGAAAAGGAGGAGGAATTAAGAAAACCAACAAACCAACCCCTTTTTTTGGCCATTAATACCTTGAAATGTCGTAGAAAGGAAATAACAGTCAGTTTCTGAGGATTCCAATGTGAACAAACAGGAGCTGCGATAGGAAATAGCAGGAGGCCCCATTCATAAGACTTGGTCAGTCAGTGTTCACTTCTCAGATAAAACCCCCTGTGCCTTTTCATTTTGAGCTAGACTAATCTCAAAACAAATCTTTCACAAACAGGAAAGAGTAACATTTTAATTGGATAATATTTCTGTTAATCAGAAATAGTTACTTCTACTTGTGGTACTTGAATAATTTTTTTTAAATTGATAAAGAAAAATATGTAAATTTAGATGCTATGCACTTGGCAATTTATCACATGATAATGGAACATGATGTTGTGGGTAATTAAGCAAAGATTCTTGATAGGTATTGATTTACATCTATAATTAAAATGCAAATCCATTACCCTAAGTCTGTGGTTTCAAGTCCAGGAGCAGTTTGCCATGCGAGGGATGCTTGGCATCATCTGAAGATATTCTTTATTGTTTCTCTTGGGAGGAAGCTTTGCTGGATTGTGCTGAAGTAAAGGAATCGTCCCCTTTCCAAAAATTATCCAGTGTTCCTGGGGTGATGAGATCTCTTTGAGGGACACTGCTTTCTGATAGAACACTGGATCGGCTGGGTTGTAAAAGACTCCCAGAAGACATGCCGCCCATGCAAAGACTGCCGTGTGTGAGCACATGTAGGGCCCTGTGAAGCCATTCACAGCAGCACATTCCTGGTCCCTTTTTGTTTTTCTTCCTATGAGTTGAAGAAGAAGAAGTGATTCGTGGAGAGGAGGATTCTCAGATATGGAAATAGCAGTTACAGATTCTTTCCCACTACAATTATACTTTTTCCTATCCCACTACAATTATACTCACAGTGGGAGAAAGCACCATGCTGGCTTGGTAGGGGTGGGGTGGGGGGAGAGTAGTCTAAATGCAGTGATGTGTCCTCTTGCAGGCCCTTGTGTTCCATGGAAAATTAGCTATATGTTAGGAGCTTTTAAGAGGATTTTAAACCTGGCAACTAATATTTTGGACAGAAATGCTATAAAAGTGATGGGGAAAAAAACCAAGGTGCATAATATTTTATGTGTAATATATATATATATATATACATATATATATATATATATATCATGTCTATTAGAGATTATAAAAAATTCTGAGTATATATACAATATGTGAGAGTCTAGAATGAACCCCCCCCCCCATCCCTACTGTGAGTCTGGGCTGAGAAGTTTGGATATGTTGGCTCCTTGGCTGGGTCATGTCTTTGGTGCTTTTGGCAAAGCATGCTATTTTTAAGAACTTGTATGAGTGTTGGGAAGGGCTTCTCTCACATACATGTTTCTGAAAATAGCTTGCGAGGTAGTTAAGAATAACGTGTCAGAAAACAGCTTGGTGTGTTTTCATGTTTTCTCCCTGGGAGAGAAGAAGTCAGACGTGCCTGGTTGGGGGAGCCCCCGCGAACTGGGACGGGGAGAAGCTTTGTTCCCCTAAACACGGGGCCTCATTCAACTCTGTGGCTGTGGTGCGTTTTATAAGGAAACCCATGTCTAAAAATAGATGCAGATTGAAACTTCTCTTAGAGCACAGGGCCATATGTTTCTTTTTTTTTTTTAAAGGACCACTTTGTTTAATGGGAAAGAAAATATGAAAACTCCCCTTTTGGATACAAGGCTTAGTATTAAATTCTTAAAAAGGGATTTGGGGGGCACCATAACCAGGTGAATTTTCCAAATCAGGAGTTTTTCAAACATAGTAGATAAGTAACTCCTTGACTCTATTAATAATTCTTATAGTACTTCCAGAAGTGCTTCTCTGCATGGTTGTAGAGAGCATTTGTAATCATTTGACTCATCGGTGTTATTCACTGTGGATTTAGAAAGTTCAGTTTGAGATGGAAGATGTAAATGTGAAGCAATTGTGTGATCTTTTGTGTGAACAGTGACTTTGCTGTTTATATGTTCATTCTTCTTTGACGATTTGTCCTTAGTTTTGTGTGTGCCTATGTATCTGTGTGGCTCGCGCACATGTGTATTCCCTGACATTGCAGAGGTCAGAGAAGGGGTTGGATAGGCAGTTGTAAGCAGCTGAAAGTGGATGCTGAAGAACCATCTTGGATCTCTGTAAGGGTAGTATCTGCTCAATGTTTGAGCATCTCTCCAGCCCTGTACGTTACTTCTTTTAGAAGTTCACATTAGGGGATGCGGGGGAGAAAAAAAAAAGTTAACATTATTTGGCCAGTCTATAATTTTAATGTTAAATTGCATGAAGGGAAAATTGTTTATATTTCTATGACATTTAAAAAAAACTCATGTACTAAGAGTTCATTCCATTAATATATTTTCTGATAGGGAAAAACTATTGTAATTAATTTTTAAATGAAAACTTCATTCAAGTGATGTTAAAATAGTATATGTCTTGAAACTTCTGTTACTTTAAGTGACTGAGAAGGATGTACTATAAAACATCCTACATTTTCGGTTGCAAGGAAGACTGTGTTACAGACCCAGGTTTTTAAAACTGGGTCTTGGACACGTAAATGGTCATGCAACTGAAAGTAGGGGTCATGAAACATTGGAAATGGAAAAATGTTTCTGAGTGTACAAGGATCGAAATGAATTCAATATCGAACACGTAATGAATTCAAGGTGTTTCTTGCTGAGGCTCCCCTTGTTGCTTCCTGTAATTTGACTGAAACAGGCCATGTGTGTACACAGCACCATGTATGCTGTCATGATGGTGGCTATGAGCACACGCTTCATCCACATGACTCAGACTGAAGACTTTCATGTACTTTGAATGGCGGGGTTTTCATATACATGCAAAGTTTTTTCTCCTTAGAAATTAATTTTAATTAACAAATGTTTTAGTATTTCCTTATGTCATTAATTGTCAGATGAATTTAATTAATCCAACTAAGTATCAAAGCAACAATTTCTAATCAACTCTAAGTGTACTTCTGCCACCCAGTGCTATATATTTCTGCAAAGTGACCTTCTCAGCATCAACAATTACATAATTAAAATATTGACCTAGTCTGAAAAACATTGAAAATGCTCCTTCCCTACTCTGCAGTATCAACTATTCAACCAATATTTAATTCATTATGTAAATATATTCAAACACGTTTATGTCATTAGTGTTCAGGTTTGTTTTAATCATTAACAGATGGTAAATTTATATATACCAAAGAATTGTTTTAAAATTGTTTACATTGACTTTATAATTTGTCATCAGTAAATATTTGTTTTGTGTACCTGTTTTATATTTCTCTCTATATACATGGATCATGTAAAAATTTCTCCAGCGTATAGGGATTGCAAATGGAAAATGTTTGGAAAGCTTTGTTACATATTACCAACCATTTGTGAAAATTTATGTTGGATGTAGGAGATGAAAACTTTCCTGTCATCAGGGTACGTGCTACATTTTTTAAACTTGCTTTATTTTTTAAACTCAGAGCAGGTTGACTATTTCTTATCCAAGTGCTCACAACCAGGTTATGTTTCAGATTTCCTTTGGATTTTGGAATATCTGTATATAGAAAATGACATACCTTGAGTGTAAGAATTATGTCCCAACATGAAATTTTAATTATGCTTCATGTACACCTCATACACGTAGCCTGAAGGTAATTTTATACTGTATTTCTTGCACACCTGCACTTTGACTGGAGCTGATCATAGGAGTTCATGTGTGGAATTTTCCACTTGTAGTGTCATGTCAGAGCTCAAAACAGTGTTCAATGATGTAACATTTTGGGTTTGGGATTTTTATCTGACAACCTTAAAGTGCAGCCTGTAAGTCTAATGATTACATGCATGCTTCATGTTGAAAATTTCCCCAATTTAATTCTTTTTAACATGAGAGTGTTTCCCATTGGTAACATGAAACTCATCGGTCTCAAGAATAAACATAACCAAGTAGCTTTCCAGTTTCAACATGCATCCAGTCCAAAGACTTTCCTGCATAATTTTCTTCCCTTTCCTCAGAGACTTCAGCCTTCTGAAAGCACGTGCCTGCCAAAAAACCTTCTAGTATGGCACAATGTTTTATATTTGCATGTCCTTTCCAACTCTTAAGTTCCAGAGCCTTGAACTAAACTCAGATCTAGAGGCAATGTTGGCAAAGCTTCAGGATTCTCTTTTTAAAAATGTGTTTATATGCGTTGTGTAATATAGTTTTAGGATGTGGCTATGAAGCATACTCACAAATGAAACTTCTCACACCAACTGTATTTTATTATACGCAAATTTATACACATTTATAAGTAAGTGTGTAAGTTTAGCGTGTGGACTTCAATTTTATGCAGCATCAAACAAATTATAAACTTTGACAACTAACTAAGTTGCCCAGTGTGGCAGTATAGTGGGGCATGAGGAGAGTTTGGATTTATGACAAGAATTGATGCTAACAGGGGATTAAATTGCCTACTCGTAATTTCAGTGGAATTTGGTTCTATGAGCATAAATCAAGGGCATTTTCCATTAGACACTATCATATATATATTGAAACCCAGTAGGACAATACTCCATAATAATAGTTTTGTTGAATTTAGAAATATTAATTCTATAACTATCCCTGAGGGCCACTGAACTACTTGAATAGCAATAATTTTAGTAGCTAACATATTAGAATCTATATTTGCACACTGCATATTCTGAATATTCAAGGTTCAAAGAACTTTGTCTCTTTTGCTTTGAGAAAGCACATTGTACCTAATGATGACTTGGTCTAGGGTTTGCATTGTTGATTGAGTAGAGAATTCATTTTGGATATAGCGCTAGTAGATCTTGATCCCTTAGCTTGGTTATGAGACCAGAGGAAAATAAATGTAGTCAAGAAGCCCTAATAGACTCATGAGAGAAGAACATGACTTGTTTATGATATTGATTGAGTTCTGAGTAATTACTCTATGACTGTGTTTCAGCGCTAGTCAGGAGAAAGAGACAAAGAATCTTTAGAGTTAATATTTATATTTTACACTGATTTTCAAACACATTACTGTCTTCATTAGGTACAGGTGTCACTTTTTAAAAAGTATTTGTGATAGAGCTTTGATCAATCTTAGTTCATGGCAATGTGTTTTTAATTACCCATATATCATAAAATACCTTATTAAGATAAAGAACATGGCTTATAATTTTGCTTTGATTTTCAAAGATTTGATGTGGTTTTAATAATGCTAAGATGTAAGATATCTAATTTATTTCAAATTTGTTCACTTTTCCTTTTAGTTAGCAAATGCTTGCAGTGCATTTATGTGATACAAGCAAACTTGTCATCCTGCCAGGACGCTTCTGTAATCCATGTGCACAACATGCCTTTGTTCATTGTATAGAACTTGGAAAACCATTCCAAGTGTTTTGTTTGGAAGAATATAATATCTTAATATCTTAATTTATCATATTAAGTCATATGTATGATTCATATGATTTAATCGTAAATTACAGCATTCATATTAATCCTCCAATTATAGAATGCTGAAGCCTCAGAATTTCATTTGTAAATCGCTTCCTCTTTCAAAACACCTTTGTATCCTTACGGATTGCTCACATTAAATATGAGTCTTACTGCTTCCTACCATTTGGTGTCCTATGTTCTCAATATTATTACTAGTATGTTTTATTTTTCTGAGGAAACCTTTCCCTTAATATTAATAAATTTTTAAAACCACCAGTTTTTTCACCAAGCTTACATTGTTTTGGATCAAAATTGGTAATTTAAAAAATTATCTCTAGTCAAAATTTGTTTAATATTGTCAAATGTGTTATAGTTATTTTTACATTTATACTTTTTTTTAAATGAAATGAATGGCAGGGTTTTCCAAACTATGTTAATCATTTCTGTTTACCCAACAGAAATGATTGAGTGGGAGGGGTTGTATACTTGGTTCATGGCTTCAAAGGTATCAGTTTATCATGATGGGGAAATTATCTAACAGAACACTTCACACTTGAAACAGGGAGACAGAAACGAAGGCACAGGGGACAAGACACCCTCAAGGACCATCCCTAGGTACGTCCTCTGTCCATGGCCCAAAGCCAATATATCCCCAGATATGTAATGCCAGCTGAGAACAAAGCCTTCCACCCATATTTATAGGAGTATTTCATTTATAAATTTATTATTAATAAGATTTAAGATGACTAGCATTTAAACTATAACATTAACATTTGGAGTTAATATTCCAATATTAGTTTCCCTCTGCCTACCCTTTAAGAAACCATAATCCTTTCAGATCAGAAAGTAAAGTAGCCATGTGTATAGAACATGATGAAAAGGATTATTTACAAACCTAGAATAATCTGTTTCCTAATCTGCTTTAGTGTTTTCATTATGAAAATCAAAAGAAGAGGGGATATCAGAGCCCTAATAAAGGGAAAGGGAAAGTTGGCAGGGACTTTTAGCTTGGGAAGATGACAGTGGGAAGGGGGCTTTAACTGGGCAAAGTGGGCAGAGGGATAAATAACATTAAGGATGTTTGAAAAAAATCTATGTGAAAACATAATTTATAAGATACATATATATGTAGGTATGTATGTGCGTGTGTATACACACACACAAACACATATTCATATACAATGGTCTTATATCAATGCTGCTCCATGAGAACCATGGACTAAAAAACAAAAACCAAAAGCCCCCCAAACATTTCAAGTTAGTTGTTGGTCGAGATCCTATTGCTGAAGAAATCACATACTTCAGACATAAGATTATTGAAGGTATAGACCCAAGACTGACCTGGATGGATCTTCCTTTGATCAGCTCTCATGGTATCAGAAGGTGCTATGCATGATGCCAAGACAGATCAGACATCAATAGGACTATCTAGATGTAAAGCCAATAAGCCAAACCAGTGACTAGCCTAGCAAGCTATCCTTAGCATTACCATAGTGGCACTTTTATCTTGGAGTAACCAACACCTGTCTAATACACCTAGGACCCAATAAATAGGGAAGCCATACGTACTGTAAATATAGCCAACTACTGTTGATTGGAGAGGTCATAAGATCTCAGAGGAGAAGCATTACTGCCATTTTCTATGTTTTTTTTTTTCTCCTACATTTTTGAAATTCTTATTCGTGCTTCCACAGTTAGTATAGCTTTCATTCCTTATCAAAGAATCTCCCTTTTACGGTAAGTGGAGACCTCAACAAAGATCCACAACTTGTCAAAATACAGAGACTAAGTGATGATGGGGTTCCCAACCCCAGCCGACACATCTGTAATGTAACCCCTACACCTAAGCCGCTGGAAAAGTTGCAGAAAAGGAAATGGGATAATTGTAAAAGTGAGAGGAGCATGATGCCTGCAAATAGATAGTGTCTTCTGGACATGAGAGGGCAACTGCATCCATGAAATCTCAACAATATGGCTGCTTAAAAAACAAACTAAGAACAAAAAAACATGCATAATTGTGACATCAGTTGACATGCCTACATGACTGGGAAATTTTACAAGGTCCCATCCTGAAATAAAAAACTGCAGTTAATTGACGGCTGCTAAGACAACGAATCAATTTTCTCCAAGGATAAGCTTCCTGATAGGTTATCTAATACCATGTGGTCAACCCTAAACACACACACACACACACACACACACACACACACACACACACACACACATACATACATATGCAATACTAAGTGAACCCAATAGGTTGTATATTACATGTATATGTTTATATGTGTATGTATCAATAATAAAAGGTTATGAATATGAGATAGGGGAATATGTGAGGTATTTCAGGGAGGAAATGAAGGTATGAAAATTATGCCAATACAGTGTACTGATGTATGAAATTATCAAAAATATTTTTAGCTTAAAAATATTCAGGTAAATACCATCCTAAAGAGACCAACCTTTGGTGAGAAGTAGAAATACAAGTCAGTCTCATGAGACAGTCTCTTGGCGTTTGGAATATTGAACCCACTACCAGATTAAGATGTGGTACAGAAAATGGACGTTTCTTCTTATCACTGCATACTGAATGCTTTTCTCTAAGGTGTGATATTGATGGGAGGACTCTGCTTGCTTTAGTATTCATTTATCTTTCTGAAATGGATTATAAACATTGAACTATCCCAAGAAACCTATTCTGAAAGTGCCTGCAGTACAATAAACTCTTTGTGATGAAAACAGTACAGAGTGGCTATTTATTATGCAATAACTCTGAGTTCAGTTGTTACACATACCCAGTGTCCTTGGCACTTGAGTTGTCATTAACTTATAGACTGAGAAAAATGAGACAAAATTAATATCTTATTTAGTATATAATTCTTTTCACTCTCTGTCTTGTGTTTTAATGCTCAGACCCACAGACAATTAAGTTGTTGAGGGGAATATCTTTGTTTGTGGACACACACATGTCATGTCTTTTGTAATCTACACTTGCCCTTGTTGTTAGTGTTCATAATCTTTGATGGGCCCATTACTATTTACTTGACAACTTCAATGCCATAGAGTGTGATAAAGATAACTCGGTCCCAGAGTTAAAGAAAGCATGCTATTATTGAAATGCTTTTCCTTAATGAAGATTTTCTTTTTAGTGCAGAAGCAACAGAAGGTCCAGGCCATTTCCCTGGGAGGCCAAACAGAATGGTGGAGAGACATTCCTAAAGACAATGCAGAGGTGGCATTCTCCTAAGAGGGAGGCCCTTCCCCTCTGAGAGCACATGGTGGAATTAACTGGTGTCATTTTGAAGGAGGGATCTGCTAATTGGCATCTCCCAATTGTATATAACGTCAACACCTTTCTCTATTCATTCTGTCCCATGTGCATTGCTGCTCAAGGGGAAACTGCCTGAAAACATATCCGTGTCTCAGAGGAACTGTTGCAATTTCATTAACTTCCAAAAGCTCTCTGGGAAATTTAACAGTTGGTTGGTGTTATTCGTAGAATTTTTTTGAGGTTGGAAGCATTATGTTCATGTATTGTGGCAATGGCCTGCTGAGTAATTGCAAGGTTCATTATACCACCAAGACTGTCAAGAGGTATTTATGGATATTCATGTGCAGTGAACCATTGAACTTGAACTGGTCATTTTTGTCTCCTGTGGCTGGAATTGTGTTTATGCTAAATAGCAGGAGAAACCTTAATTATGAAACAGGAAAGAAGCAATGTTATCGAAGTTTAAAGTGGTAGATAGACTAAAGATAGGAGCGTCTATACATCTTTACCCTCTACTATCAAATTATTGCTAATCTTCATTATTAAAAAAATTGACTTTAATTCTTTTGCCTTTGAAAAAATGTTTTCTGGGTATTTATTTTCAAAATTTCCAGTTGAAAGTGATAGAAACCAATCACTGCAGATTTATGTAGAAAAGAAATGTATTCAAAGAATATTTGCTAAGTCGTAGAGGATTCGGAAAGATAGAAGAACAAAGCTTGAGAGAGACAGAGCCAAGAAGAATAATGAAAATTCCTTCCCATAGTATTCCACAGTTTGTAGAACTTTCCCTGGACATTCCAGCTGATGTTGCTTATGTCAAGCTTATGCCACTTCATGCTCATGTCAGGGGCAGAACTAGGGTTTGTGTTCTCTCTAGGCACTGAGTGTGGCCACCCCTTCCACACTCAGCAGTCAGAATGGACACACTGCCGTCCTTGTTAATGTGTTCCAAAGCCTGGGACAGATGGATGTTACTCAGAGGTTTTCAGTCCTGTTTCCACGCCTGGGTCAGAAGTGAGGACACTGAGTACTTAGCATGTTTAGCCTTCGCGTCGTCAGAGGTGAGCCTTAGCTGAACAACATGCATCTAGCATCAGAAAGATGCTGTAAGGGATGACAGTAACTACTTCCTGGCAGAGGTCGGATTTGAACTGCTGTAGGAAAGAATTAGGGGTATTTGGAAATAGCAAGTATTCTTCCAGGAAAAGATTTAGCTTAGTAGTCAGCATTATGTAAACTTAGAGCCAGATAGTATGTGGTGAATGGATGAAGAGACTTGGATAGACAGGTTTTCACCATGAAACTCCCAGGGAAAGGTATCTGGGGGAATGCCTAGCTCATGAAAGTTGTTCAGTTTACATTCAAATGACTGAGTCTCTTGAAGAGGGAAGTAGAGACCGTGCCCAGCATCAACTGGTTTGAAAAGGATGAACGTCAGAAAACATGATTTCTTGATCTTATTAAGAGGTAATTTATTAGACGAGTAAGTGAAGAAGCTCGAGGATAAGTAGGAGCTTGGGAGGAAAAGTGAGCTATGATTAATCACTGGCAGAAAGGCCTGGGACTTGATAAAGAATGCCAGAGACCTTTCTAACACTGTCTGTGTTACCGTGTCTGGTGCTTATATAACAGCAGGTAGCACAATGGACAGGGATGAGTGCTGTTGTCTTCCTTCTCATCCACTGAGGTTGCAAGGAGATGTATTGCAAACAATAAAAAAAAATCGTAATAAATTATGTAATGGTTAGAAGATACTTTATGCTCTGGAAAAGGACAGCAAATCAGGTTTGATGTTTGGTTAGAGTATGTTTGGAATGATCCGTGGCAGTAGAAAGGTAGGCATTATTGAGAAGGCCATATTGAAGCCAAGACTTGTCTGAGATGAGAAGAAAGCTATAGGAGCTGGAAGCAGAGTTTTCAACTGAGGGCCGAGGCATCACAGAGCTGTGAGCTAGAACATGAGGGATACAGTTGCTGAAAGAGAATGAAGTGAGAGTCTAACAGGAATGTGGCAGCATCCAGGGTACTCCTCGGGGTCTCAGAGTAAGTTGTGGCTGGATGGTAGCTCTCTGATAGTTCCTGTAGCTCCACATGAAGATAATGTCAATACACAATTCAGAAAGGCTTCAAGTTCATTCCCCCCCTGCTCTTCCCAGAATGTGATAGGGTGGAGATCAATACAAAGACATCTCTTTGATATAAGTGCAGTAGGAAGCATGGCCAGGGTCTAAGTCCATGGAGCAAAGCACAGTTTTGCCCAGTTGTCAGTTTCTGCTCCCCGCACTGCACTCCAGTGAAAAGGAGCTGCTTTGTAACAAGTGATTGGAAAGCAGCTCGCCCTGTGGAACTTCCTCCCTCAGCTTGATCCTTTAGACATCCTGGTGGAGGTGCTAATGAGACTTGCTGTTGTACTTTGAGGAATCTCCACCACAAACCTCTGAGAGGCCTCTGAGGGGAAGTGATGGTGATGGGTTAGATCATGTGGCTGTCTTACTAGGCCTGAAATCATCTGGATAAATACAGGCTTTCCTCATTTTGGTTAAAACTGAGTTTGAATGTTTCCCTTGGCAGAATCCTTAGGCTAACTCACTGCCTGTCTACGGTTTCCCTGCCCGGCCGGGAGCTGGCCTTTGCAGTCTTAGCCACAAGGCGTGCTGGCCACAATGAAAGATGGAGTGAGCTGATTTGATAATGGCTGTGTAGCAAGGGTGCTTATGAGACAGGGGTGGGAGCTCAGCTTCTGGTCTTCCCCCAGGACTACTAGAGATTGGATTTTGTGTCAGCATATCCCTAGTTGTATCTGATGTCATTATCACCATTCCTTTCCCTTAGTTCTCTACTATCAACATTTTGCTTCTACCATTTTGTGCATATTGGGTATCTTCTGATGCTACTGTAATGCACCTGACAGAATGGAGTTCTGTATCTCAGGTCAGTGCTTACTTAGTTCTATGAAGGTCAAAGTCTAATTTCCCCCTCTATTGTATTATTCAGTGGTGGAATAAAATTTATACAACAAAACAAAAACAAGAACAAAACACAACCTTGCTTGGTAAATACCACACCAAACCTCAATTTTCTAAAACTTCTAAACTCTTGTGTGGATTTTGGTAGAAAGGCATTAATGAGGTTATCGAGAACAGTCACTTTTTATACAGACAACAATTCAGAGTTGTATAAAGCTGTGCTTTGAATCAGGAGACAGGTGAAAGGGAGCTAAGGGAGGGGGTGTGGCAGCACGGCACGCACATGCACACCTGCTAAAGAGATAGACACCATATGTTTTCAGGCATCATTTAGCTGTCAGCCATCTGCCATGAGGAAAGTAGTTTAATATAGACAATCAACTGTGGGAATATTAAGAAATTTAGCATGTTGTAAATCTAAACCAGAATTA
The DNA here is from genome assembly GCF_000001635.26 of Mus musculus. Classification (NCBI taxonomy): domain Eukaryota; kingdom Metazoa; phylum Chordata; class Mammalia; order Rodentia; family Muridae; genus Mus; species Mus musculus. The sequence goes on along the minus strand of NC_000069.6, from coordinate 141,940,269 downwards.
TGACATCATTGTTGCCTTTACATGAGAGCATGTTTATATGTAGCGTTTCAACGTAATTTTCAATAAAAATTGGCTTTCTCAAACCCTTGTATTTTTCTTAGCATTAATTTTTGAAGACTGTTTTAGGCCAAGTCTACTAATAAATGTATAACTCGTGTATTTCAATATTTAATAATACATAGTCAAGGTAATCTATAGAAAGAATAGTACATGCTAAACAAGACCAAAATTTAATCATTAGTAATGTCTTCAATTTTACCTTACAAACTTCTTATGTTTAGATACATTTCAAATTGTAGAAACCAGATTTTCTAGGTGATAACTTCCTATGGTATATGTATAGATAACTTGGGCACCTCCCTTGAGATGGTTAATCAAGCACGGTACCATACTAGTGTGCTGAATGCTCCTTCTCAAAGCCCACTAGGAGGCAATTGCAGGAATGAAGAAGAGAAAATGTAATTCTTTTAATAATGTCATACCCATTTACATTTTCTTTTAGCTTTCTTCTTTGGGGCACATTGGGTTCCATGAGTCTCTCGCATATCTGACTGGAGGTTGAGGGAAAGATGGTGGTCCTAAGAGACCAGATGGGACTCGGCTCATCTTCTTTGTCACTGACGAGCATGGGAAACATGGGAAGGTGTTATCAGTTTGTCTTGTAGAGACTGTGAATTTCTGTCCAAGGATGCTGTGGCACAAGTTTTGTAAGGAAGACAGGGGCCTTGGAAACCCTTTAAAAGAGAGCTTCTAAAAAGGCAATTTGACACAGGGACTTGGGGTTGCCCGAGTGAGCCTGTTCCAGAGTTCAGGTGCCAAGGTACAGAAAGTTACAATACGTCTTATGCTTTTGAAACAGACAGGCAGATAGACAACAGCACACAGTCATTACGAGTCAGTTCTCTCTAAGTGAAGCAAAGTACATGTTCAGAATGCTGTCTCCTAAACGAGAGAAAGCGCCGCTTCCCTGCTTCTGGAGACTCCGCCTTGTTTCTTCCCCCAAGCCTCCAGTGCTGACTTCCTGTCTCTCATCACACAGATGCGCTCAAGGGGGAGAAAAGCAAGTCCTCTCAATCACAAGGCACCTCAATCTCCTTTGACAACTGTGGTTGATTGGACAGTTACAGAGGAGGTGGTCAAGAATGTTTATAGAACACATCACCTAGTTAAGATAATGTCAGTACTTTATTACAATTATTCTTATAAGTGATTCACATGCTGTCTGGAGGAATTCCAACTCTGAATGAATCTGACCCACCTGACCTGTTGTTTCATCACCGTGGATTCCAGGGGCGTGGGTGTCAACCTTCTCGCCATTCATACAACTATCTAGCCATCCTCTTCTCTAGCTCTGCCTGGTATGCTTCATTCTGGGATCTCACCAACCTCTAAGAGGATCTGAGGTTTCCAGCTACCAAAGGGACTAGGTCTGCCTCAAATATTTGTACAGAATAAGGCATAGTGATTCCCACCTATGAAGCATAGGTGTCCTAATCTATTATCCATAACTCATTTACAGACCATATCTATTTGCTCATAGTGGTCTCATCTGTATATGGAAGTGTGATCACCTGCCACACAGGGTGAGGACCAGATGTGGAAGTATATTAAGGGTACAATATGGGGCCTACAAAGGCTCTCCATAAAGCACACACCACAGCCACCACACCAATGTTCTCCTTTGCACTACATTCACTGGGAAGTTGTAAACTTGCTTTCCCTGGGTTCTTTGCCTCCATGCTCTTATCAAGATTCATTCCTTCCATTCAATTTCCCCTTCATATGTGGTAGATGATTGTTTTCCCCTAAGTGATTGTCAGAATAATTTCAGATATTATCTCTCACTTGATTGCAGATGATCAGGGTGCAGATTTGCCATTATACTCTGTTCATAGAGTAAGAAAGGCTAGATTAAATGCCTGTGTGTGGATTGTGCATAGTGGAAACCTTCTGACGTCAGTCTGTTTCTTCTGTATGGTTTCCTTAATAATTGTTCAGTTGATTGTATTATGTAGTTTAATTGTCTCAGCTGCTTTTAATTTTCTTCCCATTTTTCAAATGCCCATTGATTTGCCCATCTCACGTGGATGGTTAAACCCTTGAGTATGTGTGTGTAGACAAAGACAGAGACACAGAGACACAGACACACAGACACACAGACACACAGACACACACACACACACAGAGAGAGAGAGAGAGAGAGAGAGAGAGAGAGAGAGAGAGAGAGAGAGAGAGAGAAGGAGAATGGGGGATGGGGGGAGGAGAGAGATGCATAGTCCATGCATATTCATACCATGGTTCTCAAGAAGTAGTCAATGTTCTCTAGGTAAGTGACCATTGATTTGATATAGCATTATAACAATGACTTTTTGAAGCATCTTGCTTTGATATGTTTGCTTGTGCTGCTGCTCATAGAATTATTCACTTCCAGTTTCTGTATATTATGCCATTATATCACACAGTCTGGGGCTCATTTTTTCTTTTCAAAATTTACCTTAAATCATGTTTATGTGTTCTCTCCCTCTTATTCTTTCTTTCTTGTTTTCTCTCTCTCCTGTTCTCTCTCTCTCTTTCTCTCTCTCTCTCGTTCTCTCTCTCCCTCATTCTCTCTCTCTCTTGTTCTCTCATTCTCTCTGTATGTGTGTGTGAAATATAATGGTAGAAGAACAACATTGCAGCCTGTGTCAGAATATATGATATCTACTAGAGTCCTTGTATATTAAAAAGCAGTGTGTATGTTAAACGTAAAACAACTCAGACCAGGGACTGCTGGTCCAGCTTATATTAAGATGTTCAAAGTGTTTCCTATACGTGTGGTTTTCTCTGTTACCTCTGTGAATGTCTCAGATAAGTTTTATTTATAGTTGTTTTACATGAAAATTTACCAAAAAAAGAAAATTTACCTATTTAGTTTTTTGAAATCCATCCTTAGTAAATATCTTTTTTGGGTGGGGGAGCCCTCTGCTAAGGCTGTTAAGACTTGGTTTATAGTAAAAGGTTTGAGATTTTTTTGAAGAAGGAACAAAGTCTAGTTGTTTATATTTGTGTGAGAAGTTTTTGTGTTGCCAGTGGTAACTACAGAGAATTATTTTAAACAGTGCCCTTTTAATAACAATGGTCTTCCCAAACGTAGTGTGGCGTAGCTTTAAACTTTATTAAGCCCGCCTTGTCCTCCTTCCCCTCCCTGAGTAAATGGAAGAAAAGTTTCCAGGCTCCTTGCTGGGAATTTGATTGATGCCCAGAACATCTGAAGGACTTTTGTGTCCTGCCTGCTCGCCGTGAGTTCATAATGTGTGAATACGTAAAAGAAGGTCAGCCCTTATCACATGTAATCGCGGCCTGAAAGCAGATCGGCACTGACAGTCAGATCCTGCATATAAGGGCACAAATCATTGCCTGCTCCGCTGAGACAAGTGGTGGGATCTTTACTCTCCCTTTTTACCCCTTCCCACTCAGGGGGACCTTGGCAGCGCAATGAAAGCCCAGCGAAGACGTGCTCAGAATAACGTGTCCCTCTTGGGAGGAGGAAGGGATTGTGTGTTTGTCATGATGTGACGGTCTTTCATTGAGCAGCTGAAGGCAGCTCTGGGTTGTTAGTGTCTAGTGGTGTGGAATGCTGCAAATTAGGACAGGCCAGGGAGGCAGGAGGCCTGAGAAACAGCCGAAGATGTGGTCTTTCCTGACTCCAAAGGCAGGGAAAATGTTTTTGTTCCCTGACTTGCTTTCCACTTTGCTCTCATGATATAGAATATTAATAGTTCCTTCTTAAACGTGAATTAAGTGTTTATTTAAAACCCAGAATAGTGTCATGGGTTATCAGCACTGTCCTGCAGGCAACACATGTACGAGCTTAAAAAATACTGTAGTTCAAAACTCCATGGAATGATAGGGATCAAAAATGTTGGAACTTCTAAAAGGAAGATGGAACATTGTGTCATCCTAACAGGCCTGTGCACTGGAACTGATACTTACGTAAATCATATTGCAAGCATCATGAGTAGAGATGTTCAGATAATAATTACAGCAGCACGGACATTATAGTCCTTTTTAAGAATAATGAAAGATGTTGCATCCTTATAGGTACAGAAGACAAAATTATTTATATTATTTCCAAATCTTTTGTAGTTTGCTTCAAACTATAAGCTAAAAGATGTAGTACTTGCTTTCTGTTTGTGCAACAGAAAAATGGAGAGTGTGCCTATGAGTATGGAAGCATTCTTTTCCAAACACAGAGGATGAAAGCAAAGCTTCTGTTCAGGAGACTAGACCCTTCCTGGCTTCTAATTTCCTTTCCAGCCTCCTGGTTGCTGCTCCCTACCCCAAATCTCTGGATCTTTGGGCACACCCAATTTCTCACATCTCTTTCAAACATGACTCCCAACATCTATTCATAATTGTATGTGATGTCTTGTTTTCTCTGTACAAGGGTTCCTTACACTGGAAATTCCTTCAAGGTCTAGGTTTATTTTAATTTTTAATTTTACCATATATGTGAATGTGTGTCTCTGTGTGTGTATACCTGTGTGTGCCCCTCCCCTCTCTGTGTGTGCATTCATTCATTTAGGTATTTTTATGTGTGAGTGTGGGTGTGCATGCATGCATGCGTGCTCCTGCATATAGAGATGAACATCAGGTGTCTCCCTTTATTTCTGCCCGTCATTGAAGTTTAGATTTCAGCCATCTCTGTCTTCCCTTCCCCCAGCTTGAAGTTCCAGATGCCTGCTAGTGTGCCAGGCTGGGCATCTGAACTCAGGGCCTCATGCTTCTGCAGTAGTGCAGGCAAGCTGCAAACCTCGCAGTCCCTGGGGACCAAGTTGCTATAAAGCCTCTCTCTTATGACGACACCCATCCTCAGGCCCCACTAAATTCTGGGTAGTCATTGTCTGTGTCTTCCCCTCCCACTGTAGGAAAAGGCAAGCTCTTTCCTGAAGGCAGATATTACCTATTTTTGCTTCTCATAGTAGAGTCACTAACACAGACTTATCTCCCCCAACATACATGCGGACACACACACACACACACACACACACACACACACACACAAGTCCCCAGCAAAGTCTGAGATAACACATTATATCATCAATGTAAAAATCAGGAAGATGGAATTTCCAGATGAAAATAAATCGGAAATTGACATTGGTAACAAGGTAATCTCAGTTTAGAAATATTCTTCTGCTTTAAATATATGAATATGTGATGAATTCAGCCAAAATAATTATATTCAAAGAGATCCCTCTCCAGATATAATTGGAATTATTTTAAAACCTGTTGTTTAAATGATAGCATCACTTGTCACAGGAACAGTGTGGCCCGTGCAACTTTGTGTCCTGTCCTTTTAAACAAGGGGAGTGAAGGTTCTCATGTCAGCAGGCAGGAGAATAATTTTCAAGAGCTGTCAGCCCCCTCTCTGATGTCTGCCTGCACTCACGATGGACCGCAGAATGCACTAATTCACTTGCTCACTGCACGTCACAGTCATGACAGCCCAGCCGAGCTGCCTGTTCACCGTGGCTGAGTGTCTAAGCTCTGTGCTGTACAGGTAACCCAGTCACACTCTATGATTCTGCAAGGATGCAGGATGTTTACAACTTCCCAGTCTGCACCAGACTCCTGCAGAGGTGCAGGACGGCAAACCCTCATGTTGACAGTGCTGTTCACAAACTTCTTCTTGACCTTCTCTGAGATGCCCGGTGGCAAAATGAGACATTAAAAAAAAAAAAAAAAGGAAAAAGAAAACTTTCCCCTCTGCAGCATTTATCAAAACATTGGTGTGTAATTAGACTGCAGAGTAAAGACGCTCAGTAGAAACCGAAGAACACCTAAGACGTAAACCATGGCTCTTCTCTTTCTGCTATTTCTTATAGATAAGGACCTTTAAAAGATTTTTAGCTTTTTTAAAGCTAAAGTAAATGTGAAAAAAAAAAGGCAGTTAGCTTTGACAGCTTCATAAGGAACTGTGTAAAGCAGTCACCAACTGCACGCTGCCCAGTGGCTGTCAGCACCACCATGAGAGAAGAGAGTGCACCAGGGTTCAGCCATGAAGAGCCTGGTGGAGAAAAGGCTTAATTAGATTGGACTTTGGAATCTAAAATGTGAACCCTGGGGAAATGATATACGCTAGGGAGAACAGGTTAAATTATACAAAAAAAAAAAAAAAGTCTGGAGGTTTTGCTGAGCCTGATTTGTTAATAAGCATGGATATTTCACTAGATTTTTCTTTGAGTCCAGTAATCTTGGACCTGACTATGTATTTTAGAGAACATCCTTGTCGTTGGCACACAACCCATGTAACAGTGTAGAAGTCAATGGGCCTGTGCAGTGTGTGTATGTGTGTGTGATATTTCAAAGTAAAATCCACGTTAGCAAGATCTTGATCAAGTAGAAACTTCACATTTTAAATCTAATAATTTCTCCTCACATAGTTAGGAATTGAGGCTATTTGCCATCCAGAATTCTAACATTGATACTGTATTCATCAGTCCAGTCAATTGCTCAATAGCCTTTACTATATAGACTCAACTTTGTAACCTGTATTCAGAGTTCTGCACACTCTGGTTCCACTCAGTCTGGTTTTTCCTCCAATCCCTTTGAATAGGAGCTGCCTGTTCCCGGAAGGCTGGTCCCCAGGCTGCTTCACAAATGAAATATTATTCTTAACTTCAGCCCTGCTCCTTTGATTTCTCCCTCTGCCGCTCCTCTTCTGCTACATGCAATCTGTTCACCCATCGGGACCTAGCTCACTGATCTTCAGTCCACCCTACCTCATGCTCTAACCCGTGACCTGTCTATGAATGCCATTTGGGGGCGGGGAGTGTCTTTAAATGCTTTGCTGTCCGCCTTCATTTGTTATCATAGATCTTGTTTTCCTGTGGTGTTGAAGTGCTTTGTAAGGGTACCTACTCCTGCTAGTGTCTGGTCAAAAAAAAAAAAAAAATCAGAAATAGCTGCATGTGTCAGAATGTTTTAACTCAAAAGTGGGATTCTGGGGAAGTGTGAGAAAGAACTGTTTATGCTCTGAAGAAGTCCTCTTTGCCCTTTTGGGGGCATGTGACAGTGGAGCTGTCCCACATTTCAGCCATTCAGTCATTGCCCAAAGCTTAGGCTAAACTCCAAACTGGCAGCGGACTCACAAGGCAGTGTGGCTCTGAGCCCAGCGGAGAAGGTCTGAACTCATTCCATGTTTGATTTCTTTTTGTCTGCTTTCTCCCTGTTTCCTGATTGCCTCTATTAATTTGCATGTCTATTCTACATACATGTGCTATGTCACGATTCTTTTCATTCCCTATTGCCCTCCAGCACCCCCTCCTTCTCCCACAACTCCCTTATTCCCACCTAGTCATCCAATAGCCACATAAAGAGAGAAAATGACACCCCTCTTCCAGCAAGTCATTAGTTCTCAGGAAGGGATGGGGAAGATGGCAGAGTTTTTGTCCTAAAACCCTTTTTTATTAAATATCAAATAAATGCATTGTGGTGACATGTTAAGCCAACTGGATGAAACGCATCCACTGTCATAGATCTTTTGTGTGTGCGGAGGCTGGAGGATGATGTCCGCTGCCTCTGTCACCCCTCACCTTCTCCCTTTAGTAGGATTCGTTCTCACTGATCTGGAATTCTGTCGGCTTGCTGGACCAGAGAGCTCCAGGAATCTGATCTCTTTGCCCTACCTCTGCCTACATTGCTGGACTACAGGTGGTACCTGTGACCACACCTTGCTCTTCCTTGAGTTGGGGAGATTTGAACTCAGGTCTTCTTATGCACACAGCAGTCACTCTTCCCCCAACTGAGCCAGCCCCCAGCCCTTCTCAAACATCTTGCTCAGGTAAAGTGATGAAGTTTAGGAAGCACTCTGCTATACCTACCTAAACTAACACTGTAGTCTCCCTAGGCACTGACAATTCCTTTATACAGCTTGGTAATCTCAGAATAAAAGAAAACATGGGTCTCAGTTTTTTCAAAGAACTGCTCTGTGGGAAGAGTTTGTTCAGTCTCCTGGAAAAATGAATATTTATAAAGTATAATGTTCTGCAGTTAAAATGAAAGATTTAACAGATTTTTTTTGTATGTAAGCTTGGTAATATTGAAAGCATTTTTTTATTTTCTGTACAGGCAATGAAACTATAGTTATTTAGAAAAAAATTGACAATTAGGTAGGGAGTCTAGAGTGTGGTGTCTTTCAGCATTGGCAAAATATTTTCAGTATGGGACTCCAACCTATCTGTGGGTTGGAGCTGGTGATTTGCTCTGTTATTTAAATGTTGATGCAGTGTGAGAATGCCCAGGGAAAGTGAATCTTGGATGTGTTCAATGATCTTTGTGATTTCATCCAAGACAAGAACACCGTTAGTTCTCCTTGTTCTTGTTTTTTTTTTTTTTTTTTTTTTTTTTTCCCAAAAGTGACAATTCAATTCTTAGGCAAAAAAAAAAAAAAAAAAAGTCTGGCAGGAGAAGTAAACTGTTTTCTGACAGCAAACCGCTGGTATGGTCTCTCAGGCTGTGCTGCTGGGAGACAGGAGACTTGGGTGCTGCGGAGGCAGGGTGGAGCCTATGGTACACTGGCCCTGTGTGGGCGTCTAGGTCAAACTCCTTTCTTTAGAAAACAATCGGGAGGGGTCCTTTCTGCCTTTGTTGCCCTCTCCAGGAGGTGATGCTGAAAGACCGTGATGACAAAACCAGTGTGTAAATAGCCTTGTCTCTGGGTCTCCTCTCAGGCTCGCAGGGAAATCCTAGCTTCTGTAGAGGAGGCCAGGCAAGAAGCTGCAGGCAAAGCCAGCTGGTCACAGCGGCTGCTCTCCTGCAGTGGGCTGGCTCCCGGAACCAGAGGCTCAGCTTCTCAGTTCCTTGAGCATTCTTCTGCTTTTACACAGGAGGGTAAGATCTGTGGCACACACCACGGTGCTGATAGGGGCCGAGTTCATGTGAGATTCCGGGGCTTTTATCACACGGAAGGGCAGAAGTTAAGTGGCTAAAACTTCCTACCCCCTTCTCCATCCTCCAACTGCTCTGGGTATTTTTCTGCTTTCTCTCTGTGGCACAACTCTAGGTAATTTATGAGAATTGTAAAGTGATTTAAAATTTCTCCGTTTTTTTTTTCCTATCAAGAGTTAATTTCAGTCCCGTTTGAAACTTTAAATCTCAGCAAAATGAAAGTCTGTTATGTAAAGAAGTCAAGATCTTAACAAAGTTCATAAACTTTGTTTTGACCAATATACTTTGAATCCTATTAGAATCTGTAACGTTTGTTAGTTATCTTTGTTGGCCAGGGTGACTTTTGTGTGGATACATTAAGCAAATGTGTGACTTTACAATTTCAGTAGTTAAGAGTTTGTGAATGGGTGAAATGTTTTTTCTGCATTTCAAAGCTGTGGTTTGATGCTTACATCAAGGTGACTAAAATATAGTAATTTGTAAAATAGTTTAATTGTTCAGATAAAAGAGTAATAATTTCAAGAGTGGATAAGCTACATTTTTTAAGGTAGAAGGGAGGCAACTTGATGAATATGAGATATTTCTTGTGGTAATGAGTGAAGTGATGGATTTATGATGCTGGAAATAAGGAGACACTGGCTTTGTAAAATTAAACCAGAAGATAAAGGCACTGGGAAGGAGACTGAAATGCATTTGAAGTTCAACTTTACTACTCATTAGACTGCCCTTTGTAGGACGAATTTAGCTATACTGTCTATGATTAAAGTTTCTCATATCAATTTTCTTGCATCTTTAGTAGGCGTGTACAGGATTACTACTTTTAAAATCTCCAAGTTTTCATGTGTGTTAAAACACTTTATGACTTGGCTTTAAGGAAAAATACTCTGAAATAAAATGATTGGATTATATATGTCAAAACAGTCATTGCTATAAAGACATATTAGGTATGTATCTACCTAGTTGGCTAGCTCATTCTACAGGAGCTGTTATAATCTGGTATCTCCTAGAGGAGAACATGAAATTGTAAGGAAACACACTGTTTAGAACGATTTTGGAAAGCTCTGAGCATAATGCCTGGGAGGCAGAATTCTTATTTCCCTATTATAAAGAAGAATATTCCCAGCCTAAAGCTAATTTTTCATTTTCTTTTCATATTTACCTGAATATGGTATCAAATATTGCCAATAAAAGCAGAGACCCTGTAATGTAGACAGAATTCATGAAGTATAAACTAATGTTCAGAATAGAACTTAATGTATAAAAATGCTCATGTACAGGGAGATAGAATCCCAGAGAAGATCATTGCTACCCTCCCAGTCAGACAGTCTTCCCTGTCCAGGGTTCTTTCTTGCCTGCACGTGTGTGCATGTGCCCGTGAGGTGCCTTTCTGCATGTGTGTTTTCCAAGTGTGCATATTTGAATGTGTATAAGCATCTATCTGTGGGCATGTGTGTTTGTGCTTCTACTCATTTTAGCACAGTAATTGAGGACCCAGTGTGTAGCATGCCTGGTTTCAAATCTTAGCTCTGCCACAGCCTAGGTATGCCTACTCAAAATAGCTAACTCTGATATCTCAATTTTCTCTACTGTAAAGTGGAGGTAATGATTATATTTTCCACAAGATTGATTTAATTATTGAATGAGCACCTATAATGATTTAGAGTAATGATGTGTAATAGTACCAGAAGTTTTATAATTGCCAATTTCATCATCGGTAATTAGTTCATACAAGAATCAGAAGTTAAGAAGTTGGAAATGGATAGAGGCTGAACTGTGAAGAGTCCTGGTGTGGGTTACATGCCAAACCGACTGATGTTTCCTGATTAGTCATCATCGAACATTAACTTCTTAGGATGGAATTTCTGTTAATAACATTGTATAAAATAAGCTTCATTTACTAATGGTTTTGTCTTGATGAATACAGATTGCAAAGAGGGCTATGAATTGAACCATTGAGCTACCAAACATTGACTGCCAAATTTCAATAGTTATTGACAGCTCACATGCTTTATAGGAATTCTGCAGTGGTTTGATGATAAAGGCATTCTCTTAGACAGACTGATGTTAGCACATATGGGCAAAGTGGTTCTTGCTCTGAAGCCAGCAATGGAAGGGAAATATGCAGAGATCTGACGTCCTGACTTAAACAGTTGTTTACAAATAATAACAAGTGATACGTGAAGAGCATGAATAAGGAAAAGTCGTGTACAGCCTTGCTGGTCTACCCACAGTGCTGCTGATCATGTGACATCAGAGTGAGCAAAAGGAGGGCCCTTTTTCACTTGGGACAGTGGTGGGTGGGCGGCCTGTGTGTAGGACAACTGACCAGCTTAAATGTTTCCACCACCTAAATCTTAAGCATTTCCCTAGACAGACATGGGCTTAGAAAATGTGAAGCAAGGATAGATCTTAGTGGAGATTTTGAATTCCACTGCTTTTACATTGGGACACTGTGACTGTCTCAGAAGTGAAGTTTTTGAAGGCCAGAAGGTCCTTTAATGTGGTGTTTGCCTTCCTAGCAGTGAAAATATGATCCTTAATGGAGAAAATCTATAGTGTTCATTCATTCTTCAAAGAGATTCAGAGTGGGAGATACACACATACACCTTGACCTTTGTTGTCAAAACGTACTAGGGAACTATCCACACTCTAAGGCACGAGGCAGTGTATAAACAGTATTAAAAGAGAGTTTTGATTTCTGCCTCTCTAAAAGTTATGCTGAAGGGACTTAAGTGATGTTAGAAGTGGGTTAAATTTGCTGACCTAAAAACTAACCATGGATTGTTGTTATCTTCACTCATGGAGGGAAAAAAAAATCACAGTACCTCATGAGGACTGGGCTCACATTTTAATATTTAGCCAGGTAAAATTTTCATTCAGAGTCCTGTATAATGGAACTAAAAGAATCCTAACAGTTTCTGCCTATATAACCATGGTGTGTTGCTATATCAGTGAGATCAAGCTAAGAATGGATAGAGGCAAGATAGGAAGTAGGAATTGCTTTTTTTTCCCCTAAATGCAAAATATTCCCAAACCCAATGAGCAAAAATAGATCTTGGTCTCCAGGGTCCCTATAACTTTATATAACCCAGATTTTACATCCTGTTTCTTCACTGCCAGGCAATATTATGCAGTTTTCCTAGTGTAAAATATTTATATCTGACCTTCTTGACACTGGTGCATAGTCTGAAAAATCTTTTATGAAACATTTAAGCAAAATTGGGGGAAATTGAAAGTCTAATAGTGGGAAGACTAGAAGGTAGTGGTGCACATGTGGTCTCTAGCCAGGCTCCAGTACTGTTGAGCACCTAGTTTTGGTAATATTTTTAAGTGAAAAATGATCCTTGTTACCATATGGCAAAATATAGTGCAAAATCTGAGCTGTTAGACCGACACAGCTGTCGAATGCATACGCGTGTTTAAAGCGTTCTCCACTGGAGCTATTATGCGGCATTTCCAGAGATTAATCTTTGGCTATTAATCGGCAGTAACTGCAAGTTGTGGTGAGCATCCCAGATGGAAGTAACTTGATCTGTGTGGTAATTTACCTGGGAGGAGAGGGACCAAAGTAGAGTTTGCAACTTAGACTCTACAGCGTAGATTGCTTAGCATCTACTAGATGTAGATTCTAAGTATTTAGTTCCATCTTTTCGGGAGAAGCGACAGGCTTTAAAATGTCCTGATAATCATGCTTGCCTTATACGTGTATGCATGTCTGGCATGCATAATCTTACATTTTTAATTACAATGATGTGAAGTCCTTTGGGAGACTAATATTATTAGGCACATCAGAGTAGCATCTACTTCATTCCTGTCCTCTGTAAGCCTGGAAGTACAAAGTGTCATTTTAAAAATCTTTGTATTTATTGAGAACTCTTCAGGCATGAGTCTGTGAAGATACTTTCCCCCCATTTCTTAAATAAATATTTATTTTAAAAATTCATACAAGAACTTGAACAAGTCTTCCATAAATAACAGCGACAATAGCTAACTATATGAAGATTGTCTTAATTTCCCATTGGTCTGAATTTCTTCCTCTGAAGTCCAGGTAAACTCTTAATCACCTATTGTTTGCATCCCTAAGTAGTGACTTTGCAAACTTAATAGGTTTTTCCCTTTGAAAAACTCATATTATTAAACATAAAGTTATTTCATGACTCTGTACTAAGTATAGCTCTTAGTATGGCATGGCGTAAAGGCTCTATATATGTCTTAAACTCCTCCACGAGTCTATTAACTATGAAAAAGGTGTGGTTTAGAAAGAATTAATTTTATGCAGATACTATATTCAGTCCCATTCTTAACTCTCCATATAACATTGCGTTATTGGGCTGGAGGGATGGTTTACAAGGTCAAGGGCTTGCTGAGTGGGCTGGAGGTTCTGAACAGGTCACAGCCCCAGAACCCATGTGGAAAGCTGAACATGGTGGAACAGTTTTGTGATCACAGCATGGGAGAGGAAGGGAGAGATAGGTCACAGGGCTTTCTGGCTAACCATCCTAGTCTACTGAGTTCCAGGACAGTGACATACCTGTCTCAAAAGACAGAGTAGATGGTGCCCATGGGAAACCCTGAGATTGACCTCTGCCTTCGGCATGTAAACAGACACATGTACATACATCTGCACCCACATGCCCACTTAAAAACATGTATACACACACACACACTCACACTCACCCCCCAATCGTTGGTGTTGATGTTTGATTATAAAGAACAGAAGGAAAGTTGAATGTAGACAAGGCAAAGAAGAAAGGGGAGCTCACAGGTCTGCAGGGAGACCAGAGGCCCACACTTCATCTCACACACTGCAGCTGTTTTCCCTGGCATCAGACACGTAGACTTGCTTTGCCTACCTGTTCCCTACATACTGAAAATCCAACCCCTTTCCTTCCTGAGGCATTTCTGATATACCGCTTCCATGACCTGGAACTCTCTCCATTTTCTGCTCTGGCTATCCATATTTGTTTAGATGTCATTAAGTTGAACATTTCTAATATTCTAAATTAAATGAGTCCCTTGATATCATTCCTCACAGTCGGTTCTCATTTTCCTTTATAGTACATATGATTTATCATTCCATACTCTACTCCCTTGGTGGAAGCTTACATCTCAAAAGAAAAGCTGTGTTGTGGGTCCCTAGGTGTCTCCTGAGTGTATAGCGTCTTCGTGGTGTGTAGAGGCATCTGTCCTACTGGGCATCCTCCCTTCTCGTGTGGCCTACATTGTTGAGAGATACTGGTATTGCAAGCAGTGTTTGATTGCTTGTTTATGTAGTTATTTGTGACTTGGATCTGCAGATCTGCAGAGTTAACTGATAAATATTTCATTGTCTGTTATTCTTAACCTCTGCAGAGAGAGTTTGTTTAGCTACTGACCTTAAAATAGTTGAATGAACCAGCTCAAATGTTTATTCAGCCAATCCCAAGATGTGCTGGCAGTAACTGGCACTGTGGGCAGATGCAGTTGTGAAGGAAGCATCCCTTTTAAGTTAGACTCAGAGCCCTTTAGGGCATAGGCTAAAGCTTAGTGGGAGGTCTCATGCTTAGCAGCTCTAGGCCTTAGTGCTATCTCCAGCATGACAAAAAATGTTTTCTGTAAGTGCAGTTGGCACTTAGAGCACTATCAATATCCCCAGATCCCTCTGGTTTATGATGAATTGCTGTTACCTTCTAAATAGTGATTATTAGATATATTCTTAAATATCATTAATTCTTACTTGAACTCAATTATCAAGACATGGTAACTACCATAATTAATGCTACCACAATTCATTGGTTTTTACACGATTATCTTAACAGAAGTGTAGTGTGTTCATTTTGTTGTTGTTGTTGTTCTTCTTCTTCTTTTTAAATAGGCAATTCTAGATGCTGAGGTGGTAGGAAGAATAATGCATGAACATGGCATAAAGGTGACTGTAAGAAACAGTGGCTACCAGTATAGGTGAATGCCAGGGCGAGGAAGCGGGAGTGGGTGGGTTGGGAAGCAGGGGGAGTGGGGAGGGGGATAGAGGATTTTTGGAGAAAGGGGATAAAATTTGAAATGTAAATAAAGAAAATATCTAATAAAAAGAAAAAAAGAAACAGTGGCTATGTCACATTGTCTAAATCTAAAGTTCACTTCTTGGTACTAGTTACACACCTGACATCTCATGAAACATGTTATGTACTTGGCATTCATAATTCCTGAACAGCCTTTGAGTTTGAAGCCGGCCTTGCACATACCTCATTTGAGTGTGATGAAACTCCTTCTCATATCCTTTCTAATTCAGTTGAAAATTAACACATGTATCTAATACGCTTATTAAGTGTAGTATTATGTGTTAAATATGTGCTGAAATGGCTCTTGTACAAATTGATTTCTCCTCTCCAGTACTTGACCCACACAATATATCCATAACTATCTTGTATTTTTTAATTTAAGTGCAAGTTTTATGTATGCTGAAATCATAACTTAGACTATCCTATAGTTAACCATGGAACCTCAACAATGTGAGAGGGTCAGTAAGGACCATTACCCACAGTGGGACAACAAAGCATGACAGAATTAGATACATTCATTTCTATTTCTGTTGACTTTCAAATATAAAGAAAGAAAAGATTTTGCAAACTCAAGAAATTACCTTTGTGTTCATAGAACTGTTCAATTATAAAATTGAATAATATAAGAACATTATATTCTCTCTAGTAATAACCTTTGGCCTCTCTCTACCAGATTACCTTTTTATATAAAATGAAAAAAAATAGATAACATTTCAAATAAATACTTTCATCAGGTCTAAAGGATAAAAACTTGCTGATTTGTGGCTATGTTTCAATTTAATGATTAGTCATTTTTTCTGTGGGCCAATTCTCAACAGCATATTTACCTTGGTTAGAGTTTAATTTGTCAAGATTATTAATCCACTACAACGTGACAGTATTATGTGTCCATTTTGAAAAAGAGAAAAAGCCCTCAATGTTGACGTTTTATGTTATGTGTAACATACTCTATTGAACATTAAAACATTAGGGGATGTTTTGGTAGATCTTTGTAGGAATATTTGAGTGACTCTGTATATAAGTTTGCTATTCAAATCAAGTGATCAGAGTGACCTGGAGAGCAGCCTGAGAGGACCTTCAGTGTGACAGTCACAGAAGAAAGGCAGACGGCATTTTGTTGAGGTTTCTAACATAATTCCCTTTAACATCACAGTCTTTGTTCAGTGAACTCTACATATCCATACACGTGTTTCTCATGCCTGTGTTTTTCTAGGATTGCTGGAGCTTATTGAAATCAGACAATATCAGTAAATGTTTTCTACTTAATTTCCTGAGTGAAAACATGTTATGAGGCCTGGATGTGAAGGAGTAAGAGCATAAATCACATACATGATTTCTTCACAGATATATCACATTCCTTCAATGGTTTTTGGCTTGGATTTTATGCGTATACATCAAGCAGTTGATTTCTAGCACAAGCAATTTACTTGCAATTATGTATGTTGTTAATCTATACTACTTAGCCTTCCCAGTGAAAAATGTAATTTTCTGTGTTTTTTAAAAATAGACTTAATGACAAACATCTTGCAAATTAGATTTTCATATATTTCATCTCTTTCTTATGCTCAATTTAATCTATCAAAGCCACACATTGTTGAAGACATCTGGGATTGAGCTCAAGCAGCTGGATTTCATTTGTAAAGGTTTTAAGCAAATTTTGGTACTTGCCAACAATAATACAGCAGCTGGCCAATGTGTTCACTCTGTGGCAGCGTTGTGCAAAGTGGCAGAGGAGCCCTGAGTGCAGAAGCAGGTGATTTTTTTTTGCCTCTTTTGTCCTGACAAGAGGGAGGTGAAGGTTTTCTCAGGTGGTTCTGTGTTTCTACAGGAACCATGAACACAGTTTACAGTTTTTTACATATATAAATCCCAGTGTGTGTTTGCGAGTGTGTGTGTGTGCATGCACATATATATACATATATATATGTATATATATATATATATATATATATATATATATATATATATATGTATGTATGTATGTATGTATATGTATGTATGTATGTATGTATGTATGTATATTAAAAGAGGTTAGAGCAGGGCCACTAAACACCTGTGCTTGTCTTCTTTCATTGTTTCCTGGCCAAGGCTTGCTATACTGCCTGTGAGGAGCGAATCAGGGCAGAGCCATGGACAGCCAGCTGACTAACTCTAGGTGCACAGAGTCTGGGCTTTCCCAGCAGGCTTATGTATTTCTTGCCTCAAAACCACCACAGACCATTAATATATAGATGCCAACACTCCATCCCACATCTATGAAGCAAACATCTGAGAGCTAACAATGTAATAACGCCTTTCAGGGGGTGTGTATACACACTGTCATGAATCAGAAGGTTTTGTTCATTTTTTCATTCAGACACAATCTCTAGGTCCCCTACTTCCCAAGACAAGTAACTGTTTTGTTTACATGTATTTAAAAGGAATAGTCATTTTAATGACTAATAAAAAATAATTTATTTGAAAAGTAGCTTATGTACCCAGGTTTCAGTATTTTTGTTTTGTGTTGTGTTGTTTTGTTTTGTTTTCTTTGTTTGTTTGTAAAACATAAGAATGACCCATTATTTGGTAAAAACAGCTGTTCACAAATCATAGAAATATCCACAATGATGTAGAAAGTGTAAGTAGCAAGCTTTAGTTTCTTTGAAGCAATTCATTATGATTTGAGGTATTTTTCTGAAATAGTGAAATCAAATGGGTATTCTAGATTTCTCCCCCCCTCCCCGCCACACACACACACACACACACACACACACACACACACACAGAGAGAGAGAGAGAGAGAGAGAGAGAGAGAGAGAGACAGACAGACAGACAGACAGAGACAGAGACAGAGACAGAGAGAGAGTGAGAGTGAGAGAGACAGAGACAGAGACAGAGACAGAGACAGAGACAGAGACAGAGTGAGTGTGTTTGGAACTATGGCTGAGCCAGAACACAAATAAGTAAGAGCCTAGTTAGAAATCCATAGTAGAGAACTCTCATAAGGATGCTGAAATGTTGTACTTCATAACTGTTGGCTTCCAGCTGGGGTGGGGAAAGACTCAGTTTTCTTTGGCAACTGTGAGTTTGATCATGCTTCAGTGTGTATATAGGTAGTACAAATTGGATGATAATGATTTACACACACACACACACACACACGCACACATAATACATATGTGTGTGTAAAGTCATAGATGCATGTATATATGCGTAAAGAAATATACACATATGTAAATATACAAAATTAGATTTTGTCTGCTGATAATGATTAAACACCTGTTTGTAAACTTACTCCCAAGTTTACAAAGCCCCATGAACTACCTTCAGAAAGTGCTATGTTGTTGACAGCCTCTAGCTCTGTGCTCACACCTAGTCACATTAAATATGTTCCCAATGAAACTAATTTATGTGTTTGTCACTGTCTAGCAGTGTAGAGAACTGTTCTGGGAAGAAACCAAGTCATAACTCTCTTCTACTGGAAAAGTTCTATGCCAGGATTCTTACTACCTTACTTTAGTATTGTTTTGCTCTTTCTGAGTCAAGAGTTGAGTTTTCCAGACAAACACTTCTGAGTTCCAAGGAAATATGGAAACACACCCAAGGAGTACGTGTGTGTGGATGTGAGATTTGTCTCTTTGAAGCTAATAGAGGTAGTGAATTTTGTTAAAATATAATTAACTGCAAATGTGCTGTCTTTAACCTTATCTTGTTTTGTAAATTAGCATTCGGGCATTTAGGGGAGATTCTGTTCCCTCAGGACCCATGCCTACAGCCCTTGTTGTACTCAAACAGACATAGACTATATATATCAAATTCAAAGAGAGAAGAGAAGGGGCGGTGAATGCCGTGGATTGTCTCATTCTGTGATCCAGGTCATGCTCGAACCACATCTGCAGCTTTGTGAAGTTTCTGCAGGAAGCTGAGCAATGCAGCTGTCTCTAATGTACTGTGAACCTTGAAAGGAATTTCCTTTCAAGTAAGAACGGAAGTAGTTTGTGTGTGGGATGATGGAGTGAAGGGTTTGATTTAACAGAAAATAAAGGGCAATTATGTGTGTAAAACAGCCACACATCCTAAAACAATCCTAGTAGGAAGGTATGTTAGAGGTACCTATGTGCATACTTGAAAGAGTCTTGTAAACTTTTCATAAGCTGCTTCTATTTCCTAGGCTTTGGTAGAGGCAAGTGGTATTCGTGGTTTTGGTGACTTTAAAAGTCTCACTGCTGGTCTTAGAGGTAGACCAGAAGTTGGAATATCAATGTTATTGCTAGCCTTTTAGAATTTACACATTTAGTCAAGGACTATGGCTGAAGCAGAACAGAACTGAGGAACAGCCTAGACAGAAACCATAGCAGGGAATGCTCATAAACTGTAATAAAGATGCTGAACTGCAGCTCTCCACAAACAGAGGGCTTCTGTCAGAGATGATGAAGGACTCAGTTTTCTTTAAAGCGTCTGGATATTGGGCATACTCCGGTGTATATATGGGTAACACAAGTTGGACCTCCTCCTCCTCTTCCTCCTCCTCGTTGTCCTCCTCCTCCTCCTCCTCCTTCCTTTTCCTCCTCCTCCTCCTCTTGCTCTTTTACCTCTTCCTCTTTCTTCTTGTTGGGAAGAGGTTACAAGGGGAGGGGGACAGACCTGGGAAGACTGTGAAGTAAGTATAATAGGGGTTCATGATGTAAAATTCCAAAGTAATCAAAAATATTTTTTAAAAGAAAGAAATCCAAAGCAGGTGTTTGCTACATGCACATATAGCAACAAGTTGCAAAAACAAAACAAAAATAACCCCAAAACCAACCAACCAACCAACCAAACAACAACAACAAAAAAACCATTGCCACCTCAGAGCATTTATTTGAATGCCTGAATGAAACAAAGCTAGGGACTTTGGTCTTGCCTTTTTCCTTTATTCTGTCATATTCTACTTTATTAAAAGCATTTGTGTTCATGGCAAGGCACTTTTATGATTGTTTATTTACAATAAGGGAAAAAAAACCCAACAACCTAGGACTACATTTAAGTTTTAGGGGAACAAGAAATTGCACACCACCTGGAAGAATAGAGCAGCTTTTCCTTTTCTTCTTGAAATACTTATCTCATGAGGTAACTTGAAAAGTATCTCAAATTGCTCAGCCTGCAAAGAAGACATCTGATCTCTGGCTTTACTCCTGCAGAGTGAGCTTTAACACCTCTACAGATTCATTTCTTAATGCTAAAATTATGCAGTCATTGTTCCTTTCCATTGCTGGACATCGCTTGTAGAGTGTCCCTATAAATTTGCACACTGGGTTTTATAGCATTGGGCAGCTGAGGCAGAGGGTTTGGAGGAAGCTGATCTGCTGGCTTTAGTAGGTGAAGTTGCTGTAGTTCATATCTTACTTTTCCACCCCGCCACTGATTATTTATCCAATGAGCATAAGCGTACACGTTGCTTTTGAAAGCTGAATGAGAACACTTGCCCTTTGTCTGTGGCTTGTTTTGATTCTTACATCTGCTCCAGAAAGGGTTTTAAAGGGCCACTGAAGATGCCATAGCATCTGTTTTTGTTTTATAAGACACATGGGCAAAATTATGCCCTAGAAGTTCTATAATGCCTTACTTTTTAGTCTGCAGATTGTTTTCTTATTTTTGTGTTTAAATGAATCATTAAAGCATGCTTATGGGTTTATTAAATATTAGTAATGTAACAGAAAAAAACTGTCACTATTGGTATTTTTGTAACTTAAAGATACACATGTCAGTATTTTTTTAATATGACAGTGTTTGCCATTTTTAGATGATAGGCATAAAGAAAGCTGACAATACTTCATTTTGAGATGGAATAACATGCTAATTTTGTCTTATATAGCTTTAAAAATTAACATAATTTGATTATGGCTTAGGATAAAGCATTGGTGCTTAATTATCTCATTGTATAAATCATGAAGCAGGCTCAAAGGCGTTAAGTTATACATTGGGTCAGAAAGTTAATATAAGGCAGTACCTAGATTAAGATTGTCTGACTCCTGTGTTGGTTTTGTTATCTACCCTGTAAATATCTGCTAAGGGAAAATATTTATATGGTTTCAATTTACAAGAAGCTTCAAAAATGTAAAGCATAAACTTTTAGAATCTTACAATGGCAAACTTAATACTTCAGGGAAGAAAACCACAAAAAAGTGGGTAGACCATACTCTTGGAAAATGGGCTGCATGGTTTATGGAGCAGAGTTATTGTCAGCTGTCTATGTCTTTAAAAAGACAGAAATGGAAAGCTGAATGATATAAAAATCAAAAATAATGAACATGCTATCCACAGGAGGAGGATGTAGATATGACAAGCAGATAAATAAGAGAATTATCAGCTCAAGTAATAGGAAATACCAAGCTCCAGTAAGCCATGTGACAAAGGAATGAAAAGTTTGGAATTACCAAGGTTTGGCAACTTAGGAAGAAACAGAAACTCCTAGCTGCTGTTAGTTGTAAATTTTCTTCTAAGTTTGAATAGTGACCAACAATTCACAGATATTGAAATTGTGTAGAATAGTCAGTCATAGGCCAAGGAAGGAATCCTAAGACATGGCATTTAAAAGTACAAGCAACAATAAGAATTAACAAATGGAATTCATCAATTAAAATTAGTTTCTGTGCTTCAGAGCATATCACCAAGAAGGGAAAATATAGTCTACAGAATTAGCAAAAAAAAAAAAAAAAAAAAAAAAAAAAAAAGAAAGAAAGAAAGAAACTCAAATATTGCATATTGCATAATAGACATTTATTCTAGTAAAATGAAGAAAACAAACAATAAGGAATTATCCTGTGCAAAATTTGACAAGTATCTAAACAGACATTTATATTTATCTAAACAGACATTTACATAGTGAAACAAAGGGATGATCAGCATTGTTATTTATTATAGACTTTCAAGTCAAAACTGCAGTGTGATACTGCTTTTATATCTACTATGTATTACTATTTTAATAAAAAACTATAATTAATAAGTGATCAAATAGTTTGCTGAAGAAGAATGTATGTTCAGACATGCACTTGAATGTTTACCATGACATTATTCAAAATAACTATGAACTGTAGACAACCCAAATATCCATCAAGTCACGAGCAGATTAAATAATTACAGGGTTTGCTTTATTACACATTTGTATAATTTTACATACTAGAATAGGATCAGTAATGAAATCAGTTGTGTATGTCAGCTAGAACACATGGATTTTCTTCTTTTTTCTTTCTATTTATTGAAGACTTGGTTCTAGCAACTACTGTCTATAATTAAAACACCAAATTAGGGTTCATACCTTGACTATTGTTTGCTTTTCATTATGTCAATGACACTATTCCATATTTAAAACATGAACTTTAGTGAGGTAGATTGCCACTTTATTATTTTTATTTACAATAAAAATCATTTATGATCAAATTATGTTAGACTTGGTTCAAGTTGGGCTCTTTTTCCTTTGCTAACATAGCAGAGTGGTTCACCTGCAATTGTCCTTTTTTGGCTCAGGTCAAGGAAACAGTATCTCACTGGACAGCTGCTGTGTGTAACTGAGAGTCTGCTCCTGTTAACTTGCCCTTCATCCTTCAACATGGCTTCTTCCCACACACATTGAAACAGTTCTCAGAAGAAAGGCTCACTCTTAAATGAGTGTCCTTTTTTTTTTTCTGGTGGTGATGGAGATGAATTTAATTTCCTACACATAGCAGAGTACTCATCCACAATGACATGCCCATCTGCAATAGGAGGATCTCACAGTCATAACAAAAACATATTTTTCTAGGATATTATTTTGATCTTTTCCTCATTCAGGGCCATGGCCTTGAATAGGGATGGAAATCAACCTTGGGCTTTCAAGTTTGTATGTCAGAGATTTCATATCAAGCATGGGAGTGGTCTCACTATGAGCTGTAATACACGTGCAGCTGCGCTCAGACACAGAAATGTAGTTTACATTCTGTCCATATCCTGCACAGTGCACATAGAGGAAAGGGCACGCCTCCTAACTACAGCACCTACATACAGTAGCTAGAATGAAGGAACCACAGCTAGGCTAAGCAGTGAGAGGTCGAGGAGCTGGGGTTTGTGTGGTGAAGGGAACTGGAAATGCCAATGCCAGATAGGGAAAAGACCAGACTTCTTAAGTCATTTCCCACATTCAGCAGTACATGGAAACTTGTGGAGCTGACAAAAGAAATTCTGCTGTCCTAACCCACATCTGTTGAGACTCAAAACGCTCAGAAATGCATTTGCAATAGGCTGGTAGGTGATTTTGGCATGCAGTAAAATTTGAGAAGCACCTGCCTCTACCCATTTCTGGAATCTCAGTGTCAGGTACAGAGATGAATTCCCAGAAGCAGTGAGAATTCAGGGAACATTGGTGAGCCACTATAGAATGCCCCAGGGGGCTTACTATAGAGATTAAGAGTCTTTTGACTAAATGATATTTGTATGACTATATAGGAATTTGGAAGTTTCAAGGGAGTAATTTTTATTGGTTATTAATTTAAGGTATTTTAATTTGTGTGCTGTTTTGTTTATTAAATGTAAACAACTCTGTGGGTTTTTTTTTTTTCAGATCTAGTAGTGCTTTTAAACCTCAAGATATAGTAGTAATTTTAGAAAATGGCTAAGGGCATTCCTAAGGTCATTTTAGTGTGTAAATTCTTCCCAGATATGATTTGCATTTTAGATATTTTCATTACTCTGACCATCTTATTTATTATGTATCAAGAACACATGATCTGTTGGCATCTTCTGGAATAACCCATTTGTTTCAAACATAAATGGCTAGACTCAGAAAACCTAGCCAGCCAAGAAGTTTACCCAACAGAAACCTATGCTGAAACTAAAACTCATGGTCATAGTTTTCATCTGACTGAATGTCTTCTATTTGCTCTTCAGTACCAAGTGCACAGCATTAAGTAAATATTACCGTAATACATCATTTACCCTTGTAGATAAGAAAGATTGTATAAAACAGGGTTGTTTCTTTTGGGGGAGTCCTAGCACATTTTCTAGGTTGGTCTTAAACTTACAGGATCTAACAGCCATTCCACAGACTCTGGAGCAGCTAACATAGCAGGACATGCATCGTCGCCCCTACAGGAAAATAAGAGGTCTTTCATCTGTAGAACTGACATGGGAGTAGCTACACAAAATCTGATTATGCAACTCCCCCTTTCAAAGCTGTTTTGATCACAACTGGAACACATTTAGTTTACTGTCAGCCACATTTTTATGTTTCAGTAGGAAGTGAGTATTAAGTTACAGTAGGCAGTTTTCTTCTTGATTCACCTAATCTTACAAAATGCCCAAGTGTGACTACCCCTAGTTCTTGTCTAAGGGGAAAAGTAGTGGTTTTTTTTGTTTTGTTTTTGTTTTTGTTTTTGTTTTTTGGGTTTTTTTTTGTCTGTTTTGGGTTTTATGAGATAAAACTTGGATTTTATTTTTCCCCTCTAGTACTAAATATTTAAAAGGGTTTGGATATCACTGTTAAACTCTCTTACTAGTTGAAATAAAAATGCTTCATATGAAAAGTTAGTTGTGGGCAGTATTACTATGTCTTTTAAACATGGGAAGCATTTTACTTCATTTATCACACCATTATAACACAGACTATTTTCAAACGTTGTTATATGTTCTATTCATTCAAGGAAGATAGCAATAGCCCCAGGTGGGAACATGTTATGGAGATGAGAGAATATCAATATGAAGAACAGTTTGAGAGAAGAGTGGTATAAGTGACTGAAAAGAATGTATCAACCCAGTTGAGAGCTGAAGGCTACAAGGGCAGTATCTAGGGAAAGAACAGAATTAAATTATTGTAGGTGGGGAGATTCACACAAGCAGAATCTCGAGAACTTACAGTTGTGGCAAGGGGGGAACTGATGGAGTCAATGTAGAAAATGTACTAAGACTCCCCCAAAAGAAGCAATCCCTTTTCATACACTGTTTCTTATCTACAAGGCTAAATGACATAGTTCCATAATATTTACTTGGTATAGACTAGCAACCATAAGACATTGAGTCGGATGAAAACTGACCACGAGTTTAAGATGCAGAAGAGTTTTCTGTTGGGTAAGTCAGTTGAGTGTCAGAGCTGTGGGAGCAGGGAAAATTGAGGTGGAAAGGAAATGCTGAGAGGGGGGTCTGATGACCCGGTTTAGGAAGCAAGTGATTTTCCTGCAGGTCGCATAGATCCCTGAAATAAGCTATAGGCAAAAATAGCATACTCATAGTTCTCATTGTCTTCCTCTTTAAGTTAATAGCACTCCCACCTGTAAATTGATTAAGACAAAACCCTTGACATCGTTTTTCTTTTTCTCTTAAGTGGTAAATATAAATCCGAACATCATTTTAATAGTATTCAAACTGTGTCCTCTGATAGTGTTCTCTCTGAGATAGTTGCAAGCCCCCAGACTGCAGCAGGCGATCCTGTGAAGGCCAGGGTCAGCTTTGCAAAGGGCAGACTGCACTGTCTTCACTCTTGCCCTTCAACATGCTCTCCCTTTGATGTAGCCTGTATAACTCATGCAGAAACCATACCATGTCCATATACCTCCTGTAGAAAGTGACAGAAAAATTTCCTGGGACAGTTTGATTAATGAGAGTAAGAGGAGGTGAGAGTCAGGCATGGCTGGAGATGCCGAGGCATTTCATGGTACCATTAGTTAGAGATGAACTAGGGAGTAGCCCCTAATTACTATTTTCTCCTTTTCTGTTTCATAGCCTGGTCATTCATATACCGTCCTGGAATGGCATTCACAAATAGGCTATTCCTGTGCAAGCACTTGACTTTGGTTCTGCTCTTTTAGGAAACTAAGGTTATGGCAGCGGCTTCAAAGTGTGTTCTTGATAGAATCATTTCTCCACATCTCTTGAACTACCACCTATATATGTGCTTGCTTGCTTGTTTGCTTGCTTGCTTGCTTGTTTGCTTTCTTGCTTGCTTTAATGATTGTGGTAGTCTCCTGGCTGCCTTTGTTTTGCTTTTGCTGTCTGTAGTCTTATCCTAACAGGCAGAGGAATGTTACCAACAGGCCTTCTCCTATCAGGTCTCCATTCCTGATCTCGTTCTTCCTCTCCCTGGACATGCTAGGATCAGCCATGCCCTTATAACACAGGTGTGTCTGGGACTTCTGCTTGTTATTCCTTCTTTCCAGAACATTTTTCACTTTTCTTCATGGGTCACTCTCTTCCTTATCTTTCTTTTAAGAAATGACATAATAGTGAGAAAATTCTAGGTATCCCCAGAAGTAACTGACCATGCATGCCTTGTTTGCTTTTCCACTTTGCACTATACTTATAAAGTTTTAGATATGTTCATGTGATGTTGTCTTCCCTTCCCTTCCCTTCCCTTCCCTTCCCTTCCCTTCCCTTCCCTTCCCTTCCCTTCCCTTCCCTTCCCTTCCCTTCCCTCTCGTAACTGAAAGGGCTGTGTTGGCTGAAAATTATATTTACTAGGACTAGGACAGTATGTGGTCAGAGCATGGTATCTCGAAAGTGCTCAGTAAATAATTACCTAGTGATTGAAGGAAGGCATACTTTAACAAATGTAATTCTAACTGAAGTATAAAGATGGTTAAGGTGAGGTAGGGCTAAGGAAGAGACACTGAAATGCTGGTGATGACCAACAGAGCAAAAATCATCAGGACCTCCTTGCACATCTTTCAGTAGAGTCAACATAGAGGGGAGGAAGGACAGACATATATAGAAGATTCTGATGAAATTATTATATTCTAGCCAGTTTAATAAAAATGACAAGGGATTTTCTATGACTCTAAAGGTTTAGGGCTTTGCCAGCTGATGAGTGATGGCTTTCTCCATCAGAGAATACTAAAGAAATCTGATTAAGTGGAGCATGATAGTATGTGCCTATAATCCCAGCATTTGTAGTGCTGATGTAGGAACATTGTGAATTTGAATTTGACAGTAGTGAGGATACCTTAGTGAGACTATCATTTTCTTTTCTTAAAAAAAAAAATTCAGGAAGAGATGGGAGTGGGGAGAGTTCTCAGGAAAGATGAGGAATGGTTTCAGATATACTGTTAGTTTTAATGTATATCTGAGTATTCTGAGTGTTAAATGATCAGTTAAATATATAACATTGAGTCCAGGATACTGTCAGGGAAGCTAACAATGCTGAGGGAGCAGTCTTGCGTAAGCCAGCAGACCCATAGTCTATGTTCCCATGCGTGACAGTTCCCAGTCACTAGCACACTAACATATGCTTTATCTGTCTTTTAAAAATTAATAGGGGAGAATATAAATCTCTGCATTTCTCTGTTAATATTTCCTCATTGCTTAGTTTCTCCTGCTACAATGTGGAAACATGTAAAAGCAGCATGTAAGATGGTCCCTTGGCTTGTCTGCCTAGCTTTAAACACCGTGTTTCCATTTTATAACCATCATCTTTTATTGAAAACATGTCAGGGTACATTTTTCCTCTGGTCACTGGAAATGAGTAACTTCTTGAGCAGAACATTTGGAATACATGAAATTTTTAAAAGGTTAAAATGTGTTCAAGTAGGATTCTTGGCATGTATGTATGTTAACAATACCCAGTTATTAATAGTTGTATTCTTCACAAACACACTTGTATGTACTTTGAAGCTGAGATTTTTGCCAATAGCCTCCATACCTCAAGGGATTTTTGTTACCTTATTTAGTAGAGCAGAGTGAAGCATCTTGAAGTGGTCTTCAGTCTGGAATTTTATTAAAGGATTTGATTTTTTTCAAAGGGACCGTGTTATTGGAAAGGTTACTTGATGCAGCTTACTGAGCCAGAATAGCAACAGAAAAGTTTCTGGAAATTTATAGAAATGAAGACAAAATTACCCAGTCTAATCAATGATCATCCCTTAGTTGGCATGAGCACCTCCACTGAGGGCCACTCTTGACCCACCTGCCTGCAAACTTGTTGTTGTCTCAAGCCCACAGTTTGCAGTGAAATCCTTGGTTAAGGATTTCTTTCTTTCCTCTCACTGGAAACTCAGGAGGGTTCCGAAGCCGTGGAGGCTGGTTTGGATAACTATCAGGAGCGGCTGATTCTGGATATACACGACCTGCGTTTGGTGCGAGCAGTGAAATCACCGTTATTGCTTTCTTGTTGGAAGGAATTGTGAGAACCATAATTCAAAGATCAACATAGCTCAGATTCATTAAACCTCAGAACACCTGGCTATTTAACACACTTCATAAACTTAGGATAATTGTGGTGCTTTTGTGTGACTTCTCAGACATAGACAATGACATGTGTGTATCTATATCAAGAGATTGTAAGGAATTGTGTCACATGATAAGAGAGGCTAAAATAAAAGCCGTCTTTGTGAATGGCAAATGAGAGATCCAGAAAGTCTGATTTTGTAGCCAGTAGGCTCTGGACCAGGAACATTAAGGTTTATATTTGACTTTTTAAAAAATTCATTATTTTTAATTATTTTATTAGTGGCTATTTTATTATTATTATTATTACTATTAATGTGTGTGGGAGAGATTGGAGTGGCTATGCTTGTGGGTGGAAATGTTACAGATTGTCTGTGGAGGTCACAGGACAAATCTTTGCAGTTGGCACTCGCTCTCTTTATACCTTTACCTGGGTTCTAATGGTCAAACTCAGGTTATCTGGCTTGCGATGCAAATGTCTTCAACTTCCCAATGATTTTGAAAGCTACCATTCTTGAGGATACCTGCTTCCTTAAGAGTGTGGGCTTCATTCCTAACTATTCAAATACTAACACCCTCAGAGAGCACGTGTAAAAGGACTCATTGGGTATAGTGTTCGGTACTTATGCAATAAATACATGACTTTAGATCCCAGGACACATGTACAAGGTGGTGCCTGCCTATAATAACTCCACTCCTGGAGCGGGGATGTGCAGATGAGCAGATCCTCCAGGCTTGGTCTTCAGATAATAGAGCCAAACTGTTGAGCTCCAGGTTCAGGGCAACTCTGTCTTATACAGTAGTGTGGAGAGCAATTTTAGAAGACTATTTTTAGAAGAGATGCTCATCTCCTTTGCACCAATTGCACACAAACACATAGACAGTAACAACCCATAGAAATACTCAAAAATCTCTGTCCCCTTACTAAATTTCTCTTAATGGGTCTCAAAAAAAAAAGTGACAGATTTTTAATCAAGTTACTTCCTTTATGAAGTACTGATTTAAAAAAGAAAAAAAATTAAAAATTGCCCTATAGATGGCCCATAAGTATTCTCCTTTCAGATTTTATGCCGCATTGTTATTAGGCAGTCTTGAGTGGCAGGTGTTAGTAATAATGCTTATGTTTTGGCCTTTGGAGCTTTCTGGCTCAGCCTGGTGATCTTGCAATTCTGGCAGTCTTTAGTATATTCCTCAGTGATAACCTTGGTGATCTAGAAGAGGATAATCAGAGCACATCTCAACACACTGATCCAGATGTACTAATCTGAACAGCATTGCAGGGTGCAAGAACTCAGGGCCATCCCCAGCTTCTTTCTAGCATACCCAACAGTGTTTGGTCTCATCTCAGAAAACCTCCATTGGAGGGTAAGCTATATGACAACCTGGTGCAGAGGCAGTGCCAGCACCAGTTTGACCTGGATGGTTCAGAATAATTTGAGCAATGAGGTTGCTTACACTTATGAGTGAGTTTAGAAAGACTTGTTCTTAACACTGAAGCCCATGTAGTTCCCAAGGAGAGTGTGGCTCCGTATTTTCTGGTACGTTTCGGTCAACATTTAACTTAGGATGTTAAGTAGAGCCAGGTGACCGCCATATTATGTTGGAGAACTCTGACTTCTACTCAGACCACAAAGGGAAGGACCAGTATCATCCATTTGGTTGATACCCTCAAAGGAAAGACATAAGAGCTCATCGGTTGGGTGAAATGATGGCTGAACAAAACCCAGATGTTCACACAGTATGATTCTGCTGCCATCACAATATTTATATGACTGTTATCATCTGAGCTAGCGATGGTAATGTGTGACTGCATCATGATGCTACAATTCTAGCTAGAACATGCTGCAGGCTCAGTTTACCAATGTTAATGTATGTAGTAAATTTCATGATCACTTATTTCTTCATATCCCTTGAGGTTAAAGGGTGAATCAATGGAATTTATTTTCTTAATGTACACAATTAGATTTGTTTTTCATGCCCCATTTATAAACCAGACAGACATGGTTCAAGTGGGCTTAGTTGTTGTAATTTACATCATGAACTCCAACAGCAACAGCCAGGACTCCACAGCCAGCCTAGGATATATCTATGCTAATGTTTTGATAAAGTCTCTGTATCCTCAGGAATTAGGTATAGTCACCTGAAACTATCTAGTCTCCAGTTTCTATATGGAAACGGCAATGGGAATACCACTCAGATCCTCAGATTTCACTTTATCTGAAATTGTGGTATGCCTGAAGAAGCCTGTCTCCGCCAGCAGCCTTCTTTCATTGATCTTATGAAACTTTTAGAACATTTTGGGGGTAGACATGTGTGAATGACTTGCCACTTGTGATTTTTCAGGGCGTGTGTTCTGGTATCAACCCTTTAAGGTCTCTTTTTGCACTTCTGTCCCATAAAATTAATTTTCAAAATAACCTATTTTAACATTTTAACTTATTGCATTTATTTGGTACTTGGGTGTACACTGAGAGGTTAGAGGACAACTTGAAGCCGTGAGTTATTTTCTAATATCATGTGGCTTCAAGGGATTTAATTCAAGTCACTAGGCTTGGCAAAAAGTATTTTCATGCACTGAGCTATCTTGCTGACCCTAAGTAACCTATTTAAAATCCATTCAAATTCATACAGTAAGAAAGTGTTTTGGGAAGGAATATCTAGAGTCTGCAGAGATCTGGGACACATCAGATATTCTAAAGCAACAGCCACAGCTAGGAGATGATTTAGTCATATTTATCATGCAAGTAGCAATACAGAAGTGAGGATCGCTAGCACCTAAGTAAAAGCAAGATGTGGGAACATATGTTTGTGACCCAGATTAGCTACTTTGGCAAACTCCAGGTTCAATGAGAAACCCTGTTTTAAAAATAAGGCTAGGGAGATGACTCAGAGGCTAGAGTGCTCATGGGTAAAAAGGAGAATCTGAGTGTTATGTTGTTGTGGCTGTGGCCACCTGCCATTGAGTCCAGACTTGTAAGACAGACGAAATCAGTGGAACAAACTCACTTAGGAAGTTTTGTTTTTTGTTTTTGCTTTTCGAGACAGGGTTTCTCTGTGTAGCCCTGGCTGTCCTAGAACTCACTCTGTAGACCAGGCCTAGAACTCACTTTGTAGGCCAGGCTGTCCTTGAACTCAGAAATCCGCCTGCCTCTGCCTCCTGAGTACTGGGATTAAAGGCGTGCGCTATTGCAATGTTGCCGAGTATTGCATTTGGTTGAGAGATCCTGCCTCAGAAGAATAAGGTAGAAGAGTAGGGGAGATGGAGTTCCCAACATCAATCTTGGGCCTCCATAGTCAGGTGCACACTTGTGCAAAGGTACCTGTATATACACACACACACCTACACCTATACACACACACACACACACACACACACGCGCGCGCACACACACACACCTATACCAATAGAAGATAGAATGTGAATAGCAACTAAGGAAGAAGCTTCCCATTGACCTTAATCTACACAGACACACAGACACACCCAACCACACACATATGTGTGTGCACATGCACTTGTACACACACACACACACACCCCAAACATACTCATGTATATACAAAGAAATGGGACACAAATGTCAGATCCCCCTTAACAGAGATAGTTTCATTAAAAGGAGGTTAATATCTGGCATTTAAATGAAGTTTAATCTGAACTTTAAACTATTAAATAGCCGATATTAAAGTATATACTTTCCCAAACCACCCTGGTTTGTTTATATAGCAGAAAATATTAATACAATAAACCCTTAAAGCCAATTTTTTGTCTTTGTTTTCTGTTAATATAAGAGAATATTACATATTAGATCATTGGTGAAGAAAATAGCCTAGGGTTGAGGAATCCCGTGTCTGGTGCTAACTTCTAGACAGGGCTCTGGGGCAGCATCACGACATGGAGGTTATAACAACGGGAATATGTAAACGAAAGCTGAGTAACTCAAGACAACCCATTGACTCTTGAGACAATTGGCTTTGTGTGACATGAAGGTAGGGTCCAGCATGATCTAATGGCTTCTAACCCCTACCCACCCACCCTTTGTGGTACAATGGCAAATACATTTTATTGAGAGTTTTGGAGGAAATATGTAAACTATAATTTTTAAAGAAACATTACTATAACACTTGTGCCTGGATCTATTTATTCTCTCTCTCCTTCTCTCCCTTCCTCTCTCCATTCCTTTCTTCCCTTCTTCCTTCTAAGACAGGGCCTCGGGTAGCACAGGGTGGCCTTGAACTTGCTATGTAGCAGATGACCTTGAACTTCTCATCCTCCTGCCCTTACCTCTAGGATTTAGCGCATGCTATGCCATGTTTACAGGTCTCAGTTTTTAGTTCCTGAATATAAGCACCATAAAATAACTTTTATTTACTGGTTGTGTTTGATTTTTATATTTTGTTTGAGATCATGGGTTGTGAATGGAAGTGCATTCCCATAGGGCCAGCACTCAGGAGGCTCGGGTAATAGATGGCTACTTGGAAGAAAGAAGGAGAGGGAAAAGGGAAGGGAAAAGGGGAGGGAAACGGGACTGGAGGGAGGTAAGGAAGTGAGGCAGGAAGGACAGCACTGAGAAGAACCCTTGTGAATGTAGTGATTTAATTTTACTGAATTATCATTACTGGCACACTTCTGCTTCTTACTCTGGTGCTGCAATTCCATCCAAACTTACAGATGTGAAAAA
This sequence comes from Mus musculus, assembly GCF_000001635.26. Classification (NCBI taxonomy): domain Eukaryota; kingdom Metazoa; phylum Chordata; class Mammalia; order Rodentia; family Muridae; genus Mus; species Mus musculus. The sequence goes on along the minus strand of NC_000069.6, from coordinate 141,907,484 downwards.
TAGAAGGACAGCGAAATGTAAAGTATGTTTGGTTGATTTTTAATCATTTCAGGATAAAAGACAAATTAAAACTTATTTGGTTAACAACTTTATTTAAATTAAACATCCAAAGCCATAACAGACTAATGTAATCTAGATTTGGTTATAATGGGAGTTATTATATGAATGTGGGAATCCATTTAAAACAGCACAATCAGTATTATTTTACTGTTATAAAAGCTCAAATCTCAAATCCAGATCTCACTGAATATTTTGATATTCCTGGTTACATGCTAATGATGACCTAGTTCCTTTAGCAGCTCAGTCCTTTTTAGAGCATACATTTATAGAAACCTGCCCTCAGTTTTTCTTGGTCAGAGAAACAAAATAATTCAGTTGCAGTCACCACTGTTTAGCTGGAAGCCACAGGTATGGCTTCCTGGTTTCCAACTTCCTTTCAATGGTGAATCAGAGGTGGGAGATTCAGAGTGATTTGTTTGTATCAAGCGAATGTTGCTGATTTGTGTTGTGACCACAGAAAGTCTTGAGTTGCCAAGATACCTAGTGGGCATAACCTTTCCTTTGACAGCTAGAAATACCCAGGGCCATGACTCCAAACAAGAGTTCTGTCTTCTGACTGCAGTGTTGGGTTTATGGAACATGGAACACTCTGATGAACACTTTCTTTGGAGACCCAGGTCCAATGTGGAAAAGGCTGTGAGCCTTTCATAGTAGCAAGACTTGCCTTGTTGATTTAGGTCCAATCTATGTTCTCCCAACATCATAACTATGGTAGTATTCACTGTTTCAGAAGTCTGTAGAAAGAGCTGGCAGAATGTTTTTGACCATTCAGAACTGGATGAGACATCAAATAAATGACCAACATTGCTGGAGAACAACTTTTAAAGGCAAAAGTCAGAGTGTTTTCACTAAGCATCTTTAAGGGTTCCGATGCAATGAGTCACTGAGGCAAACATTGACTTTAAAACTGAATGTTCACAATTCCATGTTACATCTGCTCTGCCTCGGAGCCTTACTGTTTTGTCTCTCAGCTTTCAGGCAATGGAAAAAAAAAAACTGCTCTTAGTGTCTAATGAATATTTATGCAGTCCTTTTGACAATTAAAGGCTCATTAAAATTCACTTCAAAAGAAGAGATAAAGACACTTTTAAGACCAAAGAAGAATGCAGTGGTAAGTGGAAACTAAAATTCTTTTTCACTGGAAATTGTCAGGTCGGAAACTCTGCAGATGCACTTTGCAAAAAGCACTTCTTGGTAGAAGGCGCTTCTCAATGCTGGGTCCGGTTTTGGACTCAGACTCTCTGTGTTTAAATGTCACTTTCTACTCTTTCTTGCTCTATCCTACATGACCGTGTAGAGAGAGCTGTGGACACCACCACACTCAACATGTGAGCAGTGACTGTTACACCAGCCCCTCTGTCTAAGGAAGGCTTTCCTGTCACTTGAAACTGGCTGACACCCCATGCACACTCCAGCCATTTAGAATAACCCTTATTTTCCTCTTTCTAGAGTGGTGGAAGGTCATAAATAGAGAATCCTCAGATCTAATGGGGAATGTCTTCACTCCCTGCATTTCATTCTTCCTCTAGTTTTGTTCCCACTATGATTTCAGCTGCCCTGGCCTACAGCTTTGTCATGGCTCAAAACTTAACACAAATAACTTAGGAACGCCCAAACATATACTGATACGATGTCAGCTCCAAAATCTTTTATATAAATCTAAGTGTGTTGAAGCTGGAGCAACTGCCTAGCTTTGTTACTACATGGCATGCAAATCATTTATTTGGTAATCGAGATAAAGAAATGCCTGAGCATGACCAGATAGTGCCCTTTACAGGTTACATGTCTGCTTACTAATTAATAAACAATAATCATGAATCAGAAGTATGTATTGCAGTGAACAAGGAACTGATAGAGTCCTCATTTGATTATTTCTTTTTCTGCAAGGCTTTGCACTGATATAAATAACATGCCCTTGGACACGAGCAAATTGTTGTTTTGTTTATAAATATATTTCTTAAAAATTATACTACTTATTCTTAAGTAACTGGCCATTCTACCTTCCACAAGATAGGGTTGTGACATTGTCCTTGTAAAGTGTCAGGAAGCTGTGAATGAACTCCAGCATTAAATTATAGCTCATACATTAACACTAGCACAGTTTCCACAGGGAGCTTCGCTCTTTTCACCACCTGACCCTCTGAGTCTCTAATCAAGGTATGTTTCACAGGAACTACCCAAATATTTCTTTCTATTAATTCCTGCTAGGAATGACACTCTAGTTATAGATTTCCAATCAATTATAATACATTTCTATGAATTAGACATCACTATGTGACTTGCATCTCAAGGAAAATGATGTCATCACATTATTGTTTTATGTGCATGACGCTGATGAGAGCTCAGTACACAATTTGTCCATCATTTCACCCTGCTGGATTATCACTCCACTTGTGAAGTGTGGCTAAGTTTTACCTTCCTAGTAGAGAAAATTGCTAACACAGTTTCTAAGTAATTGATAAAATACATTGACAATTGCCAGTCTCTGCCTTTCGCTGTATTCTATTAAGACGTCTCTTTGCCATCTCAGAGTAATCCACAGCTCCCCTCTTTTATCCAGCCACTGCCAGATTTTGATGTCCACTCCCATTTAATTATGAGTACCAGCCACTGAAAGACCTGAGTTGTTGAGTACAGAGACGGAGAGAAACAATGAAGATGCTGATGTAAATTTTGGTGTAAATTACAAAAGTTCGGGAATCATGAAAAGAATTTGCCAAGTGTGCACAGAAGTGGGGAACCTCAGTTCTTGAGCTTATCTCTTTTCAAAATTAACTCTTGATATGCAGGAACATTTTAGGGTTGGGGGGATCCAGCTATTTTGTATCCTACAGGAATATATTTCAAATGGCCTTTAATGGTTTTATGCTACAGTTGGTTATCTTTCCATCCACCTGTGTAGTAGATATATTGTTAATGTAAAACTCCTTTAAAATTTTAGATATTTAAAAGTGTTAATGTCTTAAAATGTTTGCAGAGATTAAAGTCATCATTGACTCCTTAAGTGGGCCAATTGATCTTGAATAGTGGCAACACTTTGTTCACACACTGTACCTGATGCTATAATATGAACCGTCCCAACTTTTATGGAGCAAACAAAATCCATGCTAGCCTAAGCTTTCTATATGTGTGTGTATACATCCTAATTTATACATGGGGGCACATATTCACTCCAGTGAAGAAACTCGTTTGCAACTACAAAGTAGTTACTATTAATAGTAACTTGAGAAGTAACTCAAATAAATATAGTAACTTTAATAAGAGTACACATGCTAGAAAAAAATGCAACTTTTAAAAATGCCATTTATAAACTATATCATAGTAGATTTCCATGGAAATATTAAAAAACCTCATATACCTGATTCACAACTATACAAAGCAAGGCAAAGGAAGGAAAGAGCAACATGAGAATATAAAAACCATGGTGGGTATGAGAAGGTATGGCCAGGGAGCTGACAGTGGTAGAAGGTGGAGCTAGAAACTTGGGATGAATCGATGTATAAAGACTGACTATCTTCCTAACTTAGAATAGATTGAGGACTTTTTAAAATAATTTTTCTTTACTTACTTGTTTGGTTTCTCAAACATACCCATGTGTGTTGTGAATTTTAAAGGCATCAGTAGACTTGGGAGGGCAGAGTACAAAGGGAGACTGATTAGAGACTGGGGCCAATGGATAGAATGGAAGAGCAGGGGCTAATGAGCTAAGAGCTTGCATTTTCTTTATTTCTTTTTAAGGATGTGATTATTTGTTACTCTTACAAGACATTTCTGCCTGGATTGGAGAACCTCCAACCCTTAGGAAAACCTTTCCTTGGTGTTGGGGAAACAGATCAAATATAGACATACCTCCTCCTGCTGCTGCTGCTATAACACTGTTCTATTTTAGTAGAGTTAAAACAGGAATATGGGTAGTATCTTGACATGAAGTTAAGACTTTATATGTGGGCTTCAGTTTTTTTTAATTAAAAAAAATTTTTTTTTTTTTTACAAAATCAGAATACTTGTGGTTACATGTCTAAGCTGTGGAATGATGTGCAAACCCATGGGAGCTCTTAGAACAGTATTTCACATGTGGCAGACACTTAGTCTCTAGTAGTTTTCATCTCCATTTATGGGTTACTGCAGAGATTATTGTTTTCCTACTTGAAGCATGCCAAACCCGGTAGCCCTGATACAGTAGAAGATCTATTGGCAACACATTTACTACATAAAATTTTGAGATGATATTCAAATATTTTAGAGAAGACATCCATAATATCTGTATATTCTCTTCATATGAAAAATAGGGAGTTAGAATCTAGCAAAATTATTCAACTGCGTTGCCTAACTACGCTACCAAAGGAAGACCTGAGATACATGATTAAATGAAGACAAGCTATGAAATCTATTTCATGCTTTCTGTAGCTCTGGAGCATCTACCCAAGTATGACTTCTGTATCTCTTTAATACATATATACACATTCATGATTACCCTGCAAAGCATAAGATACTATGCAAATATTTATTTACGGTTTAAAATAGTAGCTAATATTGTATGGCATTTACTAATGTCTTACGGGGTATATTGCTTATGACATGGACCACTGTTTATAAGCTACAGTTATGTGAAGTACACCAAAGACAATTTGATATGACACACTAATGGGCCCTAAATGTAAGGGAATCATACTAGTATGTTTATGAGATATATACATTTCTCTCTGTGTCTCTCTCTGTCGCTGTCTGCCTCTCTGTCTCTCTGCCTCTGTCTCCCTGTCTCTGTCTCCCCCGCCCCCTCTCTATTGCTCTCTGTCTCTGTCTCTATCCCTCCCACTCCATGTTTAGGCCAAAGGTCAACCTTAGGGGTCTTCCTCAGTCACTCTCTGTCTTATTTTTGAGACAGCATCTCTCACTGAACCTGGGGATCATCAGTTTGTCTAGACGGTCTGGCAGTGAGTCCCAGAAACCGTCCTGTCTTTGCCCCTGAAGCTGTAGGATGACAGAAGCATGGCTTCTCATGCACCTTTGAAGTGGGTGTGGGATATTCAAATGCTGCTTGCAGAGAGAGCACTCTACTCGCCCAGCCGTCTCTACAGCCCTTGGTATCTGTTTCTCCTGAGCTATCACACTTATATGTCAGTAGTTGTAGGAACCATGACCATGGAGTTTATTCATTCCTTTTTCTGGTAAAGCACATTAGAAAGTGGCTAGTACTGGCTAAAAAATAGAATATATGAGGTATGTGTTAATTTCTACCAATAATGAGTACAAAGAAGTAATTATTCCTGTTCTATTGTATGTTCTTCTCTGTGTGTATTTTCACCTCGCGTGCCATTTTTAATTCACTCTGGATTTTTGTCATATCTTTATGAACTTGTAGTGAAATTTGAACACTTTTCCCTTGCATACCTTACAGTCCAACTTTACTGACAAGTGTTAACCATGCATTTTCCGACAAGTGAAGTAACTGGCATTTATTAGGTATTCTTGTTATGTTCATAAGGTCATGCCCTAAATGCTGTAAATAATATTTCACTCACTAGTGATATACCTGCGATAGTCATCATTGTCGCTATTTTTAAGGTAGAGAAGTTAAAATTTAGAGAAACTAGTAAATTGATCTGAACTCCACTTATGAGCTGAGTCTCCAACCTATGGGCTTTCTTTTGCAAGTTGCTGGCTGGTCACATTGGCCTCAGAGACTGTTCAGAAACTTCTCTCAACTCAGGCTACAGTGTGTGGCCTTTTAGCTAAAATTTTATTTAATTGACCCTCTCTGTCAAAACCTGTGGTTTTTAAACTTGGAAATTGTGTGCCAAGAGGGAGAAGAGAGAAAAATCCAGCTGTGTTACTATCTTCTGTTTTTAGCGTCATGAACTGGAGATCTTACGAAGTCACAGCTACGGAAGAGCAACTCCCCGGACCATCAGAGGCAGACGTAAAGAGTGGGGGTTGTTAGTTCTGTCTCAGTAGGTGATCCATGAGACCCTTATAATAGGAAGTTGTTCACACACCAAACCCATCATAGAAATGTATTGCATGCCTTGGTACCTGGCATCTAGAGTGTGAGATTAAATACCAGGCTTAAAACATTCTGTGAGCAAGGTACTTCTGTATTCCTCAGACCTCCGTATAGTATAATATGGGTAAAGAAAACAAAATGTAGGAAAAGAAGTCTGCTTAGTGTATCCCTTCTTAGGCTGTTATATGAAGCAGCATGTGATTTTTCTTCAGTCAGAATTAGCCATTTCCTGAGGCACAGTTGAAAGACTAAATTGTGCTTAGAAATAAAGATTTAAACTAAGTGCAAGTCAAGACATAAACATAAATTTAGAGGAAAATCTGTCTTAACATCTCAGTCCTTTAGGGTTCAGATATGGAAAAAGCATGCATAAGAAACAGAGGTGCTTGCTATGCAGCTTAAAACCCATCAGATAAACAAGCGCCCCTCCCACTGGCCATTACTGACTACCACATTTGAGGAGTGTTTCCTTTTTTAAATTACTGTCAAGCATTGGAATGTTTTGTATGTTTCATTTATTCTCATATTATTGGATTCTTTTTTAAGTGTTTGTCAGCCCTTCATAACTTGAAGAAACTAAGTTGTGATGGATTGATTGTGGATCTGTAGCTTCCTTTTAATATTTAAAGACTGACTAAAAGCCTAAAAGCATAGCTTTCCATTCATAACGTCTTCCTAGTGTGTTTACTACACTCAGTACTTTTATCAGTGATCTGCTGTTTCTCAATGGAAAGATAATAATTATGTTATAAGAAGGATCACCCATTTCATTTTCTTTTAAAGAAGATTATTTTTGTTATATTCGTGTGAGTATTTTGCCTGTGTATGTGCACCATCTGCCTGCAGTTCACATAGAGGCCAGAAGAGGGCGGTGGATCTCCTGGATAGAGCTGGATTTAAGGACACTTGTGATTCATCATGTAGGTTTTAGCAACCCAAGCTGACACCCTTGGAAGAGCAGCAGTGCTCCCAACCACTGAGCTATCTCTCCAGTCCCCAAATTTATGTTTTCTTTATTGACTAAATATTGGCACTGTAGTTAACTCACTAGATAAAGTGCTTGTTGAGCAAGCATGAGACCTTGAGTGTAGATCTCTAGCGCCCACATAAAAACAGGGCAGAACTGAGTTCAAACCATAACTCCAGTGCTGGAGTAGGGAAGAAGTTGACAGAGAGGCAGGCAGGTTCTGGGATTCTTGGCTGGACATCGTCACTGCAATGGTGAGCAGTTAGTTGATTAACAGACTTTGTCTCCAAAAAAAAAAAAAAAAAAAAAAAAAACAAAACAAAAAAAAAAAAACCTGAGCATAATGAAACCAAACCAACCCCACCACAAACAACAATAAAAACAGCCCAAAAGATAGAGATAGAAGAAAATACTTAACACTGACCCCTGACATATATGAACATATGATGGATTGATTGTGGATCTGTAGCTTCCTTTTAATATTTAAAGACTGACTAAAAGCCTAAAAGCATAGCTTTTATATGAACATGTATGTTCATATATGTCAGTGTAGTAGTACCCATGCTCAAATGTATTTATACTTCTGAGTCTTCCAAAATTAACATTCCTCAAATCATCATAAAATATGGATACATTTATATTTTTAATTCAAAAGACTAGTAGGAACTTGTTCTAGTCCTCAAGTCATGTTCACACATATCATTGTTTTGACATGTGTTAACACTTGCAATGCGGATACATAACCAGTGATGGATAGAACACTGGCACACAGCAAGACAGAACACCAAATTCCCGTCATTGTTGGAGAAAATGCTAAATAATGCCAGATAATCCAAACAAAACAGAAAAGCTTTAAGACTGTCCTAGGTGGAGCAGTATTAACTTTATTAAATTTCCACCTGAGTGAATGTCACCTTCTGTCAGCAGACATGCAGAATGTGTATGATGAAACCCCTCAGTGTATTGAAGATCCGGGGTTTTCTTGAGATGAATTCCATGGAAAGAACTGTTTCCAGTGGAGAAGGAGTGATGGTCAATGGCTGTGCTGGTCAGTGGTTATGGATGTATTCCTCAAAAGGAATAAAGTGGGCCTGTCACTTCAGGGAAAACAACTGGCATGGTTACCAATGACAGAATGGAAAGCATCAAGGGACAAACAGGATTTTGAGGACAGTGGTGATGGGGCTGAGTCAGTTAGGTGTTCCCTGCACAACCCTGAGACTCTGAATCTGGATCTTCAGAACCTAAAAGCCAGGCTTGCCAGATGCACCAGTAATCCCAGCACGGAGAACATGAAAGCCAAAGGAACCCTGGGGTTTGCTGAGCAGGGAGTTTAGTCTAATCAGTGAGAGGCCCTGTCTCAAACAATAAAGACAAGACCACCTGAGGACGATACATGAAATCAACCTGGGCTTTCCAGATCTGTGTGCACCCTGGCTTCCCCTCAAAAAATTAGGATTCTGAGAGCTCACTGCCACATAACTCATCTGCATCACACAGTGAGCCAGACATTATCAAAACCTACCGCCCCATTCTCTATTGCAACCTAGGATTTTACTTAGGGCCTTACATACGAAAGGGAAATATTCTATTATTGAGCTATTTCTCCAGCCCTAACCTGCAACATATTTAACATAATTGTTTTTTCTCTTGGCTTTTTTTTTTTCATCCCGGGCTCTGACCAAAATCACTCAAATCATTGGCAAGACCTCTACTTGCCCCACCACACAGAATGTGAATTAAAATAACACACTAGCCAAATTAGGAGTGCAGAAAGTTTCACTAAATAGCCACGTGGAGATAATCATGGCCTTCTGAAACCACTGACTGGTTTGTATTGCTTCTCTTCTTTTCTGTTCAAGCCTTAGAAACGCTCTAATTCTTAGAGGTCTTAATATGAGCTAAAGTGGGAGTGGATTGCAAGTCCCAGTACTGTAATTAGGAAGCCAAACAAACTGAGAATGTTTGGAATAGGAAAGGACATATCATAATTAGGAGCAGACAACCTTTTTCTTCAGTGCAGTTCAGAACAAAACACTGTTTCGCAGGGTTCGAAAGACTGGGCCACAGAACTCTTTCTGCATGCTGAGACTTATTCTCATTATCCACAATTCAAATATTCTTCTGCTGAATGCAGTTACAGTTTGGTTTACCACACTATAGTATTTCTCTCTTCGTTTTCTGTTAGGTCATAACCTGCTCCCGGTTATCAAGCAGAATTAAAACACTATCAACTGAGCCAATCTCTATATCTACGTCTACACCCAGATCTACATCTATATCAGGATAACATATGATTTTTATTTAAATACATTGTATATAACTAATCTTAGACACATTACTGCTAGAGCACTCTAATAAGGGTGTATATACCGCTCCCCTACATTTTTTAATAAAAGCTTTCTGTTCATTTAATCCCTATCTCAGTAAGTTTATGAACGCAAACTCACAAGCATAAGTAATTTGAAATGTGCATAATAGCCTGTAAATGCACAGATGTAGACTACAACCTTAAAATCTGCTTGAATTTAAGTGGGTCAAGCAAGGGACACACAGATACATCTGTATCTAATATATACTAAGAACTCTGTATATTCACAGGATCTCATATATATAACAGAAATGATTTCCTGTGTTTTGGGCCAGTTAGGTTTTGCTCTGTTTTCATTCTTCCTGCTTATGGACTTGTGGTTTTAGGTGTTAGAAAGCATACGCGTTCTTCCTCCAAGTGCTTTATTGGTAAGGGTAGGAGGTAGGGGTATTGTATGTTAGGATGTCAGTGGTGTCCTTTAGGGACAACCGTTATACCCTTTGTTTGCCCATTCAGGGAATTGGGTCACCAGTTAAGTCAGCTTCATTTCTTGCACAGAAAAGTGCTTAGACAGGTGTGTTTAGCCAAGTTTTCTCAGATCAGGTAATGAAGTCAGTAAGTATTCCAATAAACAAATACCTTCTCTTGTGTTCCCTGAAATAGGATGTCTGCTGCATATGCCTTATTTAGTCAGCATCATTGTACTGGGTTTCCCCAAACAGACACACTGTAGATTCACAGATCAGTGACATAGCTCAGCCAGGAATTGTGATTCCTACACCTGTTTGGAATCTAGTTACCCTGTTACACGTGTGACTTGGTCCATTGTGAGAGATGGTGCCTGGTTACAGGTTCTGCGTGTAAGTTTCTACGTTTTGATATAAAGCTGTAAGCAAAACCTCTCAGGCTTTCCTTTCAGAGTTCCCTTTTCTTTTCTTCCCAATCAACTCGAACTCTCTTTGTCTTAAAGGCTTGGCTGAGAGGCTGGGCCAGTTCCTCTTTTGATGTAACCCAGGTGGGGGTGGTAGCTGGGAATCTGGGAGTGGGAAGAGATCCAGCCCAGAAAAGGCAGGGAGGGCAGCTCTGGAGACAGCATGGGGCAAGGAAAGGTGGTTTCCTAGGAGTTGCTCTGGGGTGGATGGGGCAGGAGAGCACATTGGGAGAGCATTTTGTACCTGGTATTTCCTCTAGACAAAGTGAGAGGAGGGAGTTTCCAAGCTTGAGTTTTCAAGAATATTTTAAATTTTCAAGGAAACCTTTGGAATTGGATGACAAGATGTAGAAAAGGGAAGAGGTGTTAGAAAAATATCTGAATTTTTTTTAAAAGTTCTTTAAATGTTTTGAATAAAGAGACACCCCCACACCCCCACACCCCTACACCCCTACACCCCCACACACAAACACACACATAAACTCTACATCTCCTATGCACCATAGAAGAGTAGTGGAGGCTTTTGAGTTTGCTGCTGCAGAGGGAAAGGTGGGACCACTGTTTTCAGTATGGAGCCTGGCAAATACAGTTTAGGAAGCACTGACTGCCATCTTTTTGCACCAGGAGTTTGATGCCAGCCATTGTGCACCGTGCTTTCTCCAGGACCAGCGGCCATTGGTAGAAATCAGTTCTTTAAGCACTTGGGACTTGACTCTGTACAGTTTTGTAGTTTTCGTGACAACACAAAAATGTGTTTTCTGGTCATATATTTTATTGTTCAGTGTTTGGTACTGTTAGATAAATGAGACAGAAATGGTGACGTTGGGAAAAAACATTTTTGGTTTGTTTAAGGCTGGCTGCAAGTTTGAGGTTGGAGGCAGAGGTGCTTTGAACAATCCTGCTAGGGAAAGGATCTCATTTCTGCGGTGTGGTTTTTATTTATTTATTTTTATTTTGTTAATTAGCAATAGTGTACTATTCTTTCAGAGGGAGTTTGTAATGCCTACATGAATGTGTCCGAGCAGGGATCAAATTCCACACTCCCCTTCAGGTTTTTTTTTGACATAGCACACACCTGTGTGTTCTCTGCTCTGACCTCAGAATTGTTTGGAAAAGCTTCTGACATCTGATGTGTGGAAACAACGGGCTTCTGACAAGAGAAGTTCACAGTGTCCCTGTCTATGGTGCTTCTGATAAGGTTTACTTTTTAGTAAACTTTATCCTAAGACAAGCGAAGAATCCAACATCAAGAGTTCTGGGGTAGGTTCTGTTTGACTGTGTAGTGTTTTCTTGAAGCATTGGGTGAACAGGTTACTGATAGATAAGTGCATCTAGATATATTTATAGTAAGATATAAAAGAGCCCTAATAGTTTTGTGTTTTGTTTTTGAAAAAGCCTTTTTCAATTTCCTTTATTATATGCTGTAGAAATGGTGATAAAGAATACAGACCCAGTTAAGTTTTATGTTTTTACACAGAATAGGAAAAGCATTGCTTGATGATATACATTGGATCAACACCTGCATTACCCTAAATGTTGTCACATAAGAGACAACATCAAATTTCAGTAAATGTTCTCTGGGTACGAAGCCACTCTGAAATAATTTTCATAGCTGAATTATTGCCCCTTTCGAAACACAGCAGGTATTTTATATGTACTTTTATGTTAGAAGATACAGTAGCCTTTTGTATTTCAGCATTCCGCACTGGGTTTTACTAAATTCACAGATTTCTCCTTTTAAAATCAAGCTGCCTTTGTCTCAGCAACAGCAGTTGATGTCTTGCAATCTGTTTAAATGAGTAGTTTCTGCTGTTTATCCTAAAATGCAGATAAATGGCTTTCAGCCCACTGTTTATAGTGGAATAGCTCCTGAAGAGAGTCAGCCTTATCAGCCAGTCTTCGTGCTATAACTAATGATCTCTCTGCTTATACTTCCCTGCTGGAGAAAAAGCTTCGCACTTTGCAGAGCCAAGAAAGAGCCTAGCACCGCTCGGGTGGGTGGACTGGATGGGAGGGTGCCTACTGGAAGGGTTTCTGTCTTCTTTACTGCTAAGAAGCGGAGGGGGGAAATCTTGCCTTTATTTTTCACATGTACAAAGCTACCATGTTCTGAAATCTAGGGTAAAGGAACAGGAGAAAGTAACTGTAGAGAATAATTCTTTATTCCAAATTGCCTATTTAGTAGCCAATGTCATTTTAGTACTTTCTCGGCCAATTATTATGAGGATAGAAAGAGAGACGCTTCATAAGCTACTGTGGTTTTAATGGTGAAAGTAAATGGTGAAAGTTTCCCTCTTTATAAAAAGGGAGAAAGAAAATAAATAGGCTCAACCAAGCTCTTACAAAGGTGTCTGTTCATTCCGAAGGTCATTCTGATCTTTCCATAGAGAAACAAAAACAACTGTGCTAAACAAACTACTTCCAATTTAGTGGGGCTCAATCAGGTTAACTTGTATAGTAGTTAAAGCTGGTATCAGCCTCTGTTTATTTTGCTGGTTTGTGCATGCACATGAGCATGTATAAGGGGGTGTACAGAGGCATGACCACATGTGTGTGGAAGCTGGAGGGCAACCTTGCCTGCCATTCCTCAGGTGCCTTGGCTGTGCAGCAATGGTCCTGGAGCTCATAAAGTACACTAGGATAACTGGCCAGCTAGCCTTAGGTACCAGATCCCCCTCCTAGAACACACAGGCTCAAACATGTGCTATCATACTAGGCTTCTCCCGTGCAATTTTTGATGAGAATTTTCGGAGACTGAACTCAGGTCCTTGGACTAGCAAGACATTGCTCTCCTCAGTGAACCATCCCTCCAGCCCCGATTTGCTTTGTTTTTATGTGGAGTACAGTTATTGCTAAATGGAAGGACTGCTGCTTGACAGCTGAAACGTGTGCTAATACATTTTGGCAAACATTTTACTCAATCACATGGTTTCGTGGCCCTGGAAGAACACTGGACTGCTGTAGTGGTTGAGGAAGGCCACCGTCTTCTGTCTCTGTATTAGAACCATGATGGTTTCCAACCCCCTCCTTCCATCATCCCTATAAGGCATGCTAATCTATGTTTCCTTTCTACTTCCTTCATTTGAATTTGATGTTATATGCACAATTGACCAGTATATTCAGGGAGAAATAATACAACATACATGTCATCTGCTTTAGGGAAGTGTCAGTCAAAATACACAAATAGGTGGGAGAAAACCATTCTGAAGGGGAGCTATTTTTCACATATCGACTTACAGTCAATCTTTGTTTTTATTTTTTTTTTGGTGGTTTATGTATTATAATAACCCACATGTTGATGATAATTCTAAAAAGGATGAAGGAAAAAATCTTAAATTTAGAATAAAATGTGTGAAGATATTATTGGCATAAAGGGAAATAGTAATAAGCCACCATATGTAGTAACCCAGTCCTGGAATTCCAGTACTTAGGACCCTGAGGCAGGAGGATTGACTTGGCTCTGAGGTCAGTATCGGCTACACAGTGCATTTCTAGCTAGCCTAGACTACAACATGAAATCTCATCTCAAAAAAAAAAAAAAAAAAAAAATAGAACAATATGTGGAAAGTAGAAAAGGAAAGAAATGTCAAGGAGACCTTTAAAGACTAAACTACTGAGGTGCTGAGTGTTGTACAGTCAAAAATAAAAAATGAAAGTTGTTTGAAAAATGTTTTGAAAACCCAAATCATTTTTATCAAAAGAAGGACAGCTTGATCTGCATGAGGCCAGAATGTTCTGGTGTGTGCCTTACACAGATTTAAGATAGCACAGTGTTTATAATAACATAGTGTCACGTAAGATTGCTCCAAATTGTTTCTGCCCAGAATGCAGTACAACTGTTGTTAGCAATCTTCTTCTTACAAATCAAAGTGATGGTGGTGGTAGCTGTGGTGGTGGTGGTGGTGGTGGTTGTGGCAGCTGTGGTGGTGGTGGTGGTGGTGGTAGTAGCTGTGGTGGTGGTGGTGGTGGTGGTGGTGCTGGTAGCTGTGGTGGTGGTGGTGGTGGTGGTAGCTGTGGTGGTGGTGGTGGTGGTGGTAGTAGCTGTGGTGGTGGTGGTGCTGGTGGTAGCTGTGGTGGTGGTGGTGGTGGTGGTGGTGGTGTGTGTAGCTGTAGAGGGGTGGGTCATAGCTTTTGAATCACTATAATAGCCAATTCAATATAATTAGCATGGACCAATGGTGCTTTGTTTCCCTGTGGTGTCACCAAACTCTGCACTCCAGTCCTCTTCCTCTGTGACGCCATCCAGCTTTCGTACTTCACTCAGGATATGCAGCATGGATAAATGGAAACGTTAGGAGAAAACCAACGTTTCTCTCGCGCCTTCCTTCATTGTGCTTGGCACTGATGATGTGTAATTAGATGAGCATTCTAACAGGGCTACCTGCCTGTAAGGGGAAACCCCTGAGACTTGTCTAATGCTGATGACAGAGTGCACTTATGGGCATAGGGATAATTTCTACCTTAATTTTCTTCTATGGAGATGCCCATGCATATACATAGATCTTTTCCTAATTTTAAAACAAAACATTAACTTATATCTGACAACAAAAATAGTATCTAAAAGTCCAAAGCAATAAAAATATTCTTTTAAAATATATATACACACATATATGTATATACATTATTATATATAAATTATACTTACATTGTAGAGTTGATATAATTTTCTTCTTTCAGGCTTTTATTGTGCCTACAAATATTTTTCATTTTTCATTTTAATTTAATTTTTATTTCAGTACTTATTTGTTTTATTTTATTTCTTTTTATTTTTACTTTATGTATTTTGCCTGCATGTTTGTCTGTGTGATGGTGTCAGATCTTGGAGTTACAACCAGTTGTGAGCTACCATATGGGGGATGGGAATTGAACCAAGGCCCTCTGAAAGAGCAATCAGTGCTCCTAACCACTGAGTCATCTTTCTAGCCCCCATTTAGTTTAATTACTTGGTATTAGGAAAAGATGTATGGTTCCTAGACTAAGTTAAAAACTGTTAAATGTGGCACAGAAGTTAGGCTCAGATGCATAGTGTGGCTTTTCCACCACGGATAAAAAAGTATACCATGGAGCCGGGTGTGGTGGTGCACGCTAGCACTCGGGAGACAGAGGCAGGTGGATTTCTGAGTTCGAGGCCAGCCTGGTCTACAAAGTGAGTTCCAGGACAGCCAGGGCTATACAGAGAAACCCTGTCTCGAAAAGCCAAAAAAAAAAAAAAAATACCATGAAAGTTTTGGTGTGAGCGAATGTAACCAGGAGAAAGGGAAACTAACAGACTTGGGGACTCAGATGCCATTCTCTGATTGGCTCTTAAGGCTCTGTGAGCATAGTGAGTGGCCATTTCTTCTCCATCCTCTCAAGTCTGCAGTACTTTGATGGGTTATACATGAAAGATACTTCCGAATAGGCTAGGCTTTTCTAGCATTCCTGTGGTGACTGTAGAATTTACTTCTGGCTTTATCATGTCTTAACCACATCGGTAGGACGGTTGAGTCTCAAATGTAACTTTTCATACCCAAAACCTTCAACAGGTCAACCCAAATGATACAGTACCTTTGCTTTAAAAAAGAAAAAAGATGCAAGCAACTGCAGTCATTTGGTGTGTCTTTCCCTTTCCAACAGCACGAAAGGTTTGACATTACAAAGGGAATCTGTAAACTATCCCTGAAGAAGGACCTAAATGTGAGATTATGCTGAAGCTGTACAGTGCTGCAACAGTCTCCTGGAGAGTGCTCTTAGTAATGTGGCCCTGTAGGTGTTTAAGTGATGAATTTCAAACTATTTTCTGACTTGCATAAAGTCAGAGAAAGCTTTTAACCATCTGATTTTCAAATGAGGCATAGCAATACCCCGTGGTCTTTCTGTCTGTCTCTGACTCTGTCTCTGACTCTGTCTCTGTCTCTGTCTCTGTCTCTGTCTCTGACTCTGACTCTGTCTCTGTCTCTGTCTCTGTCTCTGTCTCTGTCTCCTTCCTCCCTTCCTCCTCCCTCCCTCCCTCCCTTCCTCTTCCCTCCCTCCCTCCCTCCCTCTTCCCTCCCTCCCTCCCTCCCTCCCTCCCTCCCTCCCTCCCTCCCTCCTCCCTTCTCTCTCTCCCTCCTTCCTTCTCTCTTCTCTCTCCCTCCCTCCCTGCCTCTCCTTCCCCCCTCTCCCTCCTTCTCTCCCTCCTTCTCTCTCTCCCCCTTCCTCTTTCCCCCTCTCTCTCCCTCCCCACCTCCATTCCAGGGTTTTCTTTTCTCTTTACCTTTCCACTGTCAGATACCATACGGTGCACCCCAGAGCACGGCCTGACTGTAGTAATCTCCTTGGCCAGCTCATAATCAAAGGAAGGACTGAGGGAAACAGCTGAGCTGCATTAGGCAGCCTCAGACTGGGACACATTTCTGAACTGCTGAATAACACAGCACAGGTGCAGGATTAGTGCTGCCCATGGTGCTGGGCGTTTTAGTGGGAACCCTAGAAATTCTGTATCTCCTTTTCATGTCTCATCCCAGGAAACTTGGCAACCAGACATCATGCACGCAGAAATTAAAAAAAGAAAAAAAAAGTGGGTAGTGAGAGAAACTTTCTGTCTTACAGTTTCTTGCATCCTTCTCCAAGAAATGTAAGCTCCACAAAGCCAGTCCTTGCACATGCCCCTGTGTGCACATGCATGTGCACCCCCACATGCACACACAGACACAACACGCATGTGTGTATATGCACACAGTTTTGACTTTTCTCTTTCTTAGCTCAGAAAGTGGAATGGAACAACTCAGAGAACTAAAACATCTGACACACAAAACCCAAACGACAAGAAAGTATGGTTTAGCTCCTCGGTCCCGACAGTGTATTGTTTACTCTACTTTATGACAGCTGAAACATTGCATACATTATTTAAGCTTTCATATTAAATGTATTGAACTCAGGCTGTCATTACACCAGCATTGTCCAAAAATATTTAAAGTCAAATGTTATGATTGTGTAAAGTCCTCCTTGTAGCATCCTTTATTTATAGCTTTTGACATTCTAAGTTCCTTTATTGGAATGGCATTCCATTCTCAATTTATAGATTATAAACATCAGAATTACATTTTTACAATTCTTTTCTTTTCCTTCCTTCCCTCCTCCTCTCCCTCTCATTCCCTCTTTCTTTCTTTCTTTCTTTCTTTCTTTCTTTCTTTCTTTCTTTCTTTCTTCCTTTCTTCCTTTCTTCCTTTCTTCCTTTCTTCCTTTCCTTCTCTTCTCTTCTGTTCTTTCTTCTTTCCTTCCTTTCTTTCTTTCTCTCCTTCCTTCCTTCCTTCCTTCCTTCTCTATATGGCCTGGCTGACCTTGAATGCCTCCTCCCTCTGATGTTGCTACTTTCTGAGAACTAGGATCATAGGCATACACCATAACAACCATTCATATCTGATGCTAGAACTTAGTGAATCCCAGCCAAGTCCTAGACCAACTGAGCTACATCCCCAGCCTTCAAATCCTACTTTGAAAGACAAAGTTTAAAAGTATGAATACAGTGACTTAAATATGATTCCAAATGAAGGTTTTGTAAAAATAGTATATATGCCATTTTTATCTAGATGGCTATAATTAATTTTAATAAGAAAATGTACACCCTTGGAACAACAAGAGAAATGTCTGTTTGTAATTCATGCCAATTTTTGTTTGGTTTCTAGAAAATTTTTCTATAAGATATGCAGTGTAGGAAAAATAAACAAATAAATAAACAAGCATCACCAAGAACAGCAAAGACCAGAGCCTTATGCACAGCACTCACATTCTAAGCAGTTCATTTACAGAATTTTCTTGAGACTCTAAGAAGGGCTTTGAATATTTTAATTTCATTTCAGTTAATTTTGTCATCATAAATAAACTGTTAAGTGCACTGGTAATGACTGTAGTTAACAACTGAACTCCAAGATTAGATTATGTGTATACACATACACACCAATTTTATACTATGTAGTAAAAATATGTGAATTATCGATATATTTCTGTCTTTTGGTCAATACTCACTGTAGCTAAAGTGTCCTTTAGTTATCAGGCAATTAAGATTAGAAACATAAAGATCTTAAATGTCCTCAAGGGTTTATTTTTAATTTTGTAGAGAGGAAATATATATCTGGTACAAGGCAGACAAACCTCCTATCTTTCTGACTCCACGGTTACACTTTCATTATTGCATATATTGTACATATTGCCTGTTCAGTTTAAACTGGCGTTGTGCTTCACGATGTCCTTGCCTTGTTTGGCAGCACCACAGAGTAAGTTCTGGCACACTGGCAAGTTGAACATCCACCTTGATTAGCCTCAGCACTCTCAGAAACGGGGAACTGAAGGTAAGAGCACCTCAGAAAGTCACAGCTCCTGGCTTGAAAATCACCCAGGATCTAGCTGGTTTTATGGCTGTTTTTATGGCGTTATCTTCATTGAACCCACTGCTCAGTTTCTTTTCCAGCATTGTTGACCTAACTGACATATTAAGTAGGTGTGGCCATAAGGATTCAGCATGATGTTTAATGTCTGAAAACATCATGGTGACTTGCTAACTGGATCTTTTCCTTATGTTGAAGATTGTATCAAAATGCTTATGACTACTTTATGTTCTAAAATATTTTGCATAATGTATATCGCAGTAAACATTTTTATTGACTCTCTGTAAGTTCAAAGGATTACAAAGTCTGGGCAAAAGCCTAGCTGTTGTCTAAAATATAGGCGTGATGGTACAATACCTTTAAGTTCCTCTACACTGACTCAGGCTCATAATTTGGCATCAGTGCAAAATAAGTGCGTGCAAATGTAGCTCGACATGAATTGAACACCACAAAACAAGTGAGGGAGTGTTTACTTTCATTCTGTTGCTTTGTGATCTCTAGCAGGTTTTGAGCCTGATATTATAACATGGGCATTTTGATCGTTCAACACATCCAGAGTGGTGTGGTAATGTGAGTGTGCATGCATAGGGAAAGAGGCATAGTGGTGGGGAACAGGGACCTGCATAGGTGTTTCATGAGAAAGACCCTGTTTTCTAACTCTGGTCCATCCCTTAAGGATCTACCCAATGAATACTGTCATTCGCCACATTCTTTTTGGAGGCTTAGTCACTAAGGCCAATTAGTAAGAGGGTAGCTGAGCTGAGCAGGGGAGCCCATTTGTCAGGCTCTATTGGTCAGTGACCATATCTGTCACTTGACAGTCTCTGAGCAATAACACCGCTGGGAACCAGGGCCTTTCCATTCAACTCTGAGTCTCAAAAAGCAAGCTTTTCCTCCTTCCTCCTACCTCCCCCCCCCCCAATATGCAGTTTTGCTCTGGTCATTTTAGAATCAAAATTCCATTTGTCAGTTTTCTAAAATATTAGACAAACAACTAACTGTTCAAAGAAATAAACAGGTATTTAAATCACCGACTGAAAATAAAAAGGAACTTTATTGACATTATTAAATATACGAATGGGACCAAGGATTGCTAGCAGATTTCAACAATTCAGCACTTTAGCTTATTCTCCCACTTCTTTACCCAAGACAATGTGCAAACCTTTGATTTCCACTTCTTGCTCCTGTCTGCCCTCTAATGGAAATTTTGTAGAATAGAAAAGACAGCCAATATTTCAAGACCTTAACAATGATAATAGAGTGGAAGTGAAATTCTAATGTGGAAAGGAAAAAAAAAATTCACAGGGTCCAACCCTTAGTCAAAAAACTACAGGCAACTAATGACCACTGAGATGTTCTTTTAATAAAACATCTGATATTTGGGCTATTTTCATTGTTTCTGATGTGCTTATCTTGATAGTTACATATTTAACCTTCTGCTTCCTATTTCAGCATTATTATCATTGTTAAAAATGTATTACATTTTAAACAAAATGATTATTTTTGTAAGTGCATGTAATAAATTACTATTTTTTAGGCAATAGTGATATATACTGTTTTGCTCATAGCCCTGAAACCCTGCCTTCTATCTGTGAGGTTTTTATCTGTGGATTTTATTTGAGTTCAGTGTAATATGATCTATGAAACTAACTCTTTTATAAATCCCTTCCCACAATTATAACTTTAAAGCCACACAGCTTCTAATTGGCTGTTCTGCACTACTGTGGATAGGCTATTCAGGGACTGCACGGCCTTTCTTTGGTTTGCGTAGCCTGCGATGGGTCCAATGGGTCTGTTCACAGCATTGATGATCTAAACTCTCACATCTGCTCTCTTCAGTGTTCTTTTCCGGTTTTTACTCAATTTGTCCCGAGTTTTCTGGCAACTGTGAACTGTGACCTCATTCCTAGTAAATTAACCTCGGACTAATAAATATCAACTGCATACACATCTATAAATTATCTCCTTGATCTGACTATCCGGACAGAAGCAAGACACTCCTTCCTAGTTCTGCCATATTGACAGCTTGCCATTTAGTCAATGGTAATCTAGTCGGAAGGAGGCACTTTCTCATCTCTCTGCCTTCGTTTACTTAGGTCATGTTGCATGAAAACCACCTTGGGTAGTTAAATGCTACCTCTGTTTAAGTAATTATTGAATTATTGTCTCGATTATGAGATAGTGATAGTTACCTATCTTTTTGGTGCTGTTAATGTCTTTCTGGTTTAAAACAGCTTGCATTCTGTCTGCATAAGGGTTGAATGCAATAATGCGTCTTCATCGTCTTTATATGAGGAGCAGCTTTTACTTGAGTTTTTTCAGTGTTTCTAAGTTGGCTTTTGATTAAAAAAAAAAAGATCCTTAGAGTTACTAGACTTGGATATTTGTCTTTTGTAACTGAAGTGCTTGACCCAAGATTGTCTGTAAAATATTTCAGGCTGAGTATTCATGATTCATAATATAGAGTTTAGAACCATTATTAGAGTGTTGTTGTTGTCATTTTTGTTTTGTTTTTAATTTCAGGGTATTTGCTTCTATATAATGAGATACCTTTGGGGTGGGACTGAGGTTAAATGAGAATTAACCTGTTTCATTTTCTATAGACACTATAGATTGCTATAGACACTATAGATTACCTGAGAGTAAATTTATGAAATATTTTAAAATAATTTTACATAAAAGTTTATAAACCTACAGGGTTGCAGATCTCTTTAGCTCCTTGGATACTTTCTCTAGCTCATCCACTGGGGGCCCTGTGATCCATCCAATAGCTGACTGTGAGCATCCACTTCTGTGTTTGCTAGGCCCCGGCCTAGTCTCACAAGAGACAGCTATATCACGGTCCTTGCAACAAACGCTTGCTAGTGTATGCAATGGTGTCATCGTTTGGAGGCTAATTATGGGATGGATCCCTGGATATGGCAGTCTCTAGATGGTCCATCCTTTTGTCTCAGCTCCAAACTTTGTCTCTGTAACTCTTGACTCTAGCTGCATATGTATCAAAAGATGGCCTAGTTGGCCATCACTAGAAAGAGAGGCCCATTGGACACGCAAACTTTATATGCCCCAGTACAGGGGAACGCCATGGCCAAAAAATGGTAATGGGTGGGTAGGGGAGTGGGGGGGAGAGGGTGTGGGGGACTTTTGGGATAGCATTGGAAATGTAATTGAGGAAAATACGTAATAAAAAAAAAAGAAAAAAAGTTTATAAACATTGAACTATGTGACTTAGCATTTAAACATTAAAAAGATTTGGAGGAGGGCTAGAAAGATGGCTCAGCAGTTATGAGCACTGTTGATCTATCAGAGGTCCTGAATTCAATTCCCAGTAACGACATGGTGGCTCACAACCATCTGTAATGTGATCCTATGACATATTCTAGTGTGTCTAAAGACAGCTACAGTGTACTCACATACACAAAATAAGTCTTTAAAAGAAAGGATTTGGGGTTTGAGGATATTTCAGATTTGGGGTTGTTGGGAATGTTTAACCTATACTGAATAGCTTGTTGATAATCAACAATATAGAATGAAGTATGCTTATTTTCCAAAAACTGTCACAAACATGCACATAAACACACAAAAGCATGGTCAACCAACTGGGCATGGCTGGCTTGTACCTGTAATCCTAGTACTCAGTAGAGTGAGTTAGGAGGATTTCAAGCTGAGGACATTTTTAACTATGGAGTGAATTCAAGGCTAGCCTGGGCTATATAATGAGACATCACCTTGAAAGAAAAGAGAAAACCAAACCAAACCAAAGCTTGCCATTAAACCATTAGTATACTTAATGTCAGTGCTGCCAAGAACCCATTCACATGGCTCAGCGGTGAGTCCCATGTGTGATGATGAGCTAAGGAACGTGGCCATCTTTAATGTGAAACTTTTATTTTTCTGGTTTATTCCTTGTTGATGTTTTTCATTTCGTATCAGGATGTCAAAACAACCTCTTCCCCATTTTGAACAGAAAGGCAGTTTGTAAATTCACTTGAATTACCTCTTAACCATGATCAGTTCTGATTTGCTAGCCCACGGATAAGTTCAGGTATAGAAACAGGAGTTACAGCCCATTTGGATGCAAAGAGGAAATTTCATGGTGTAAAATTATTCCCTCATAGATAATTTTTCTTCAGCAGGTCCACTATCTGCATAATGGTATGAGCCAACCTCATGTCTCTCATGTACTTGCTTTAGTACAATGTAGAGATACTTACATTTCAACTAGTGTTTTCCAGTTACAATGACATATATGCCTGTTTGCATTTCTCTTTAAAAAGTCTCCCCAGTATCTCTAACTTAACATTCGCACTGATGCCCATGGCCTTTAGGCTTCCCACAACGGGAAGGATGACCGGATTCTCTACGCCTTCACTCCCATTGTCTACACACATATCTGCTCATATGTGGTGCATGGGTAGAAATATCAGTTCCCATATAGTATGTTTCTATCACATACTCATTTTCAAACTGCACAGTCAGCACAAATAAAAAAAAATGTGTGTGTCATTCTGTTAATAATACATCGTAACTATCTCCATTTCAAGGTCTTGTGACCTGCCTTTAAGTGGGTATTAGATTGAATCCTACTGACTTACAATATGTGGAATATTCACCTTCCTTGAAAGTTGGGTTTCCACTTGCCAAAGGCTCATTCCTTTATCTAAATCTCATAGGGATAGACTATCTCTTCCAGGGGATTTTTGACAAAGGTGTATAGAAAGTACTTTGATACCTTGAATATTAAACTACATTTTACTACCTTCATATTTGATTCATATTTTGCCCGCATGTTGACCTTCACATATTGTATACTTTTCACCCAAATTTTGGGCCACTCTCTTACTCATGAGTGCAGTTTTAGTTTTAATTATGTGAGAATACAATGCCATTCTCAATTTTATTTTATCTTTTTGTTTTTTAATTTTTTTATTGTTGTTGGTTTTGTTTTGTTTTGTTTTGTTTTGTTTTGTTTTGTTTTTGAGACAGGGTTTCTCTGTATAGCTCTGGCTGTCCTGGAACTCACTTTGTAGACCAGGCTGTCCTCGAACTGGACTCAGAAATCCACCTGCCTCTGCCTCCCGAGTGCTGGGATTAAAGGCGTGTGCCACCATGCCTGGCCTTATTTTATCTTTAATTGAAAATAGATTTCTGCAATTGCCATTTCAATCTTATTTTTATTTCTTTCACTCTTGACTCTGATTCTTTACAAACTGAAAGTCTTTTTAATTCTGAAAATTTACATACTAGAATGCAGGTCTCTGCTGGGTGGTTTTATGTCAACTTGACGAAAGCTAGAGTCATCTGAGAGGATGGAGCCTAGATGGAGAAAATGCCTTCATAAGATCAGGCTGTACGCAAGCCTGTAAGGCATTTTTTTAAATTGTGATTACTTTGGGAGAGCAGAGCCCATTGCGGATGGTGCCATCCCTGGGCTAATGGTCCTGTATACCAAAGAAGGCTGAGCAAGCCATGAGGAGCAAGCCAGTAAACAGCATCCCTCCGTGGCCTTTTCATTTGTTTCTGCTTCCAAGTTTCTGCTCTGACTTCCCTGGATAGAGTTAGAAGCTGTAAGATGAAATAAACTCTTTCCCTCCAAAATCATGTTCCCATAGTTGGTTGTTTACTACCAGTAGGTACTGGGAATTGAACCAGAGTCCTGTGTAAAACAGCAAATATTCTTAACCTTTGAGCCATCACTCCAGCCCCATCGTTCTGATTCTTATACTTTGCCATTTAACACTAGAAGCTCATGATAAGTCAGTGTGTGCTTTACTTACTGGCTTGATCATCTACTGTTTTCTCAAGTCTCTCTGAGGAGACTGCTATGCTGATCTTCTCATACTGGTGTCCATGAAGTTCTTGAGCCTCTTCCTTGGTGTGTTTTTTCCTCTTCGTATAGCTTATCTTTCAATCAGGCCGCTGAGATTTTCATCGATGGAGTCATATGTTTGGCGTTCCTCGCTTTTCACAGCAATGCACTTTGTTTTCCTGGTGTGCCTTTGAATAAGCTGAGTGTTGATAACAGTTGTCTTTACAGTTATTTGCCTTCATACTCTATTTCTTCCTGGTTGTTTTCTCTGTATGTGTGTTTTGTCTTCAGTCTCTAGTGTCTGAGGTTTTTCTTCAGATAGCCCCTGTCCCTGAACTAGTGACTCATGCGTGGTAGCATGACATAATGAAAGAGCTGGCTGAGTGGAAGCTTCCAGACAGCACTCCTTACCAGTAGGCTTCCTTATAGGATAACAGTGTCGTAGAGCTCTTCTTTTTTATTCCTTTCTTTAGCCTTTGGCTTGCTCTCAACCTACTTAGTTTTCCCAGGAAAAAAGGCAAAGCCTGATGGGAAAAGAGGACAGGAAGGAAATCCCTACCCACTGTGATTTGGTAGGAGTTCTCCTGATTTGTTTATGCTTTGTTTTCCAAGTCCCTGACCTGAGGGGAAGAAAGGGAAAATAAAACCTCTAGTACTGTAAGCATGGGATTTACCTTTCTAGTCTCCTTCACCATCCGAAGAGAAGCATTCTTAGCAGGACCTCCGCATAATAAGTGAATATTAAGTGTTTGTTTTTAAACTTCAAAGAAGAAGCAGGAAGTAAGAGTTTTGCATAAGCTTTTTCATTATACTGTCCCTAGACACAACTCAGGTCATCAAGCCAAATTTACAGAGAAAGAATTTACTATGGCTGAGTGATATACAGACATACCTATATGTACTGTTTTAAACAGGTGTTGACACTCTGCTGTGAACAGACTTGTAACTAATGGCTTACAAGACAAGGGATGTTACAAGACATGTTTAATTTCACTGTATCCTGTTAACTTATGGATGACAACTCTATCATAAAGATGTGTGTGGACATACTGGAATCTAGAATATGGCTGGATTAAATAAATGTTGGCCAGAAAGCCCTGGGAATCTCTGCATCTCTGCTTCCCTAGCACTGAGATTTGGCCACAGCTATGACCATCTTTTTCATATAGGTGCTTAGGATAAAACTTAGTGCTTAAGCTTGCTCAGCAAGTACTTTACTGACTCAACCACCTACCCTGGTTAGACACATCCATGATTCTTGCACAAATTATTCAATAAAATTTGACTATTTAGCTTAATACATAGAAGTTCCAATAAAAGTTATCACAGATAAATTTTCTTAATTTTCTCATTTTCTGTTTCAATCTGTGACTATAATCATGTATATAAAAATAATAAATGCACTCCATGTAATATCCTGTAATACTGAATTTATTCCTTCTGAGATATAACTTTATTGTTTTAACTAAATAATCTACAACCAAATATTTTTTTGAAATTTGTTATAATTATAGTCCAGTTAGATGTGGTTTGAGAGAAAAATTTAAACTGGATGTTTATAATCATAATTTTAAGAATAATGAAATGTGTTACAGAGTATCATAAAGTTATACAAGGCAATTTGGATGTCTATTTGGACGATAGAAATTCCTGTTATTACACCCAGGCCACCTGCCTTTAGGAGATCATTCCTGCATAGTGTCTCCTGTTAAAGATGATAGAAATGTCACAGATAAACACTTCTCTCTGTAAAAGCTGGTGGAAAAGACACATCTTTGGAAATGTGTAATTTCTAACTTTTTGTTTTTCTACCCCTTTTTTTTTGCACTGATTAAATTAAATATGCACTGTTGTACTGGTTAGTTTTTGTCAACTTGGCACAAACTAGGCCCACCTGGGAAGAGAGAACCTAAACTCTGGAATTGTCTTCATCAGATTGTCCTATGGGCATGTCTGTGGGACAGCTTCTTAATTGCTAATTTATGTTCTGTCCCTATGCACATGGTCCTCTGTTGTACCAAAAAACCGTAGCTGAGCCAGCCAGAGGGAGTAAGCAGAAAGGATCATTTTTCCATGGATATTGTTTTTAGTTTCTACTTCCAGGTTTCTGCCCTAATATTCGTCAATTAATAGATTGTGATCCAGAAATGATAAGATGAAATAAACTCTTTGCTTTCCAAGTTGGTTTTGGCTAGTGTTTTGTCACAACAATAGAAAGCAAATTAGTGTAATTATTTACCTCAAATCAACCTTGTGATTAAGTTAAAAAAAAAAAAAGGATAGTGTTATGTTAGGTTTCAGACAATCTGGATTCAAAATGTTGCTCCATTATTTGACTGTGTGTACATTAATTAATTAAAATTCAAGACTTGAATTTATTATCTGAAAAGCGAGATTGATAACATTTATTCCAATAAAATCATCAAAATATAAGTCTTTTGTTTGAAATCTTTGTCACAAGTTATCTTAACACAATGACATATTGTCTCTTCCACTAAAGGCTGGAAGGCTGTCCTAACCCTCATCCATTATTCTTTTCAGAGAAGTTTATTGATAACATGCTCTTACGAAGCTCTGGAAAATTAAATGTGGGCACCAAGAAGGAGGATGGAGAGAGTACAGCCCCCACCCCTCGGCCCAAGATCCTACGTTGTAAATGCCACCACCACTGTCCGGAAGACTCAGTCAACAATATCTGCAGGTTGGTGATAGAAATGGTTCAAATGTCTCTTTCACACATGATTACATGCCATTTTAAATATACAGTGTTTCCAAGAGTATGACCTGGAGATGGTACTCTATATAGAGAAATATCTACTCACATCTTACCCTGAACTGGTACTTGAGTCTTCTTTTTCCCTAGACACATAAATAGAACACAGATCTCAGGCTCCTTGTCAATGAACAAAAACTATTATGTTCTTCAAAAACCTTTGCATATTCATGTAACATAGGTTCCATGTATATATGCTGATCTTGTTGTAACCACTCACCATACTGAGATTGTTAGTATTTTGCACTGGTAAGAGATTAATAAACTGTTTCTGGAAAGCAGTTCTCTGATGGAGTTTAGATGAAATCAACACATGTCAGTAGAGAAATTGTCACAGTCATGAAACTATGATGTTGGAAATAATGTGTTATAAAGACAAAGAGTTTAGTTTTAAATAATCTAAAGCATTTTTCTTTGTATACATCTTTATACAGCTTCATCCATTTTGATAGTTAGGATACCTGTTTGTCACCTACAGTAGGGAAGAAGTACAAAGAAAGCCAAAGCTTCTTGAGACTGGAGCAGAGCAAGAGAGAAAGTGCTAACTACCCATAGTAGCATCATGGCTCCTGGGAGTGATGCCAGAGATGCAGAGTGTGCATTAAGAGGGGTCAGGTCTCCAATGGGGAGAGAAACTACCAGTTTCAGAGTCTAGGAAGAATATCTCAGTAACTGTTTAGACTGCTATCAGCCAGGAAGGCACATCAAACTGAGTCAAACGTTTTTGTTATTGTGGAGAGTTTTTATAACACTTATCATGATGAGGACTCTGATGCACGTTGTTGTACTAGTATCCCTAGTCCAAAAAATGACAAATTTGAAATGTTTCCAAAAGGGAGATGTGATTCCACCAGTGGAAATTTCCTCACCTGACTTCATGTGATGGGTCACAGGCACAATGCAGGCACACTAAAAATATTGTGTAAAATTATGTTCCTTCTCTGTTTGTATATGACACATAAGACATAAATAAACTTCATGGTTGGGTGTAAGTTCCATCCCCAAGATATCACATTAAGAATCTACAAATATTTTAAAAATCTAAAAAGGATAATAAAATAGAGCAGTGGCCAGTGTTAGCTAGGGAACACACTCCTTAAGAATTTGCAGGCTTGCAAGGCAGTGGTGGCGCATACCTTTAATCCCAGCACTTGGGAGGCAGAGGCAGGCAGATTTCTGGGTTTGAGGCCAGCCTGGTCTACAGAGTAATTTCCAGGACATCTAGGGTTACACAGAGAAACCCTGTCTCAAAAAAACAAAAACAAACAAACAAAAAAGAGAGAGAGAGAGAGAGAGAGAGAGAGAGAGAGAGAGAGAGAGAGAGAGAGAGAGAATTTTCAGGCTTACAAAGGAAGTGTTTGTTTTTCTCACTTAGACATGCTGAGCGCTGCTGGCTTGGTGAACTGTGGCTTGAGAGTGATTTTTTGGACTTGGGCTTGCCATGATCCTCTTCTTTCTTTGGGGGACAGTAGCTGCACAGGATATTCTTTCTATTATGAGTATAAGAGCAACATCCTACAGCCTCTACCTACACCAGTGCTTCACTAACCAGATGAAGTGGTAAAGTGAAGAAGCTCAAAGTTGAAGAGAAACCATAGCTATGGTGAAACAGGGCCAGGGTCAGTTGTGGAACACTGTCTGCTAAAGTAGGGCAGAACCATGAGACATTGCAAATTTAGGTCAAGGAGAATATCCAAGGGGACAAACAGAAATATGTGTCATGGAAACTAATGTTAGTGAGGAAGCTATGTGAGCTGCATTGGGTACAGCTAGAGGTTGAATGTGACAAGGACTAAAAGTAGAAATCAGAACCGATGGCATTAATTAGAGTAATTCAGAAATATTTAAGGTAGGAGAGATGGCAACCAGATTGGGATGGGATTTTAATTATGTAGTGGTCAAACTTGAATTTATTGTAGTAAGGAAAACAGAGATAAAACCCACAATAATAACATTGGAATCCCTCAAAAGAACGTGAATATGCCACTCAGTATTGATGTATTGACTTGTAGAAGTCAACAGAAAACTAGTATTTACTGAAATGATCATATGATTACCCTCACCCATCTAATTAATACAGCATTCTTGTGAAAATGCAATAGTTACTGTTTATACCCAGGTAAGAATGTGAGGTTCTCAAAGGTTATGTTATCCAAAGTCACTATGATGATATGATAATAAAAAGTTGGCCAGAACTCCAAGTTGTGAATTCTTGATCAGCAGCCAACCCTGCTGGGTTCTCTGAGGATATTTCTCTTTTGTGCATGATACTCATTTTGTGAGTGAGGAGCCTATTCCAGTTGAGTCTTCTAATGGATGTATCACAGGGACCATCTTTGTTCCTTATTCTGGGACAGTGGTTCCCAGCCTATGGACCATGATCCCCAAAGATCATCAGAAAACACTGATTGATATTTACATTACAATTTATAACCGTAATTATAATTATGAAGTAGTAACAAAATATGTTATGGTTAGAATTATCACAACATGAGGAACTGTGTGAAAGGGTTGCAACATTAGGAAGGTTGAGAGCCACTGCTAAGAATTAGAAGAAGCACATGGCGTTGTCTCATTTCTGCAAGGCCATTCTCTAGTCTTTCCTTCTAAAGCATTACTTCTCAAACTCTTTCTGTTAACAAATACCCCACCACACACGCAAAGCTGAGCACGAGTACTTTCCTAAACTACCATCAGGATCAATTATTAAAGCCATTCATTTAAAAGCTTGCAAATTATTTGTCCTTTTTAATGTTTTTGTAAGTTTTAGCAGACATGAATTTATTATATGAAATTGCTATGCAAGTTTCAGGTTCTGATTTAATATCTTTACAGACCAGCAGTGAGCAGTTTGCTGTTCTGACTCTTGTACTCCTAGGCAAAGCAGCTTGAAGGTCAAGGGTACACTTTTTTATGGGTTATATAATATAAGCTGTTTGCCTTTAGATTCTGTGCTACACAAAAATCGCTCAAGCTAAATGTCTCAAGTAGGTTTCTTATTCAGTATCACTTCCACCACCCTTTAGAAAGTAATCCAGTAGTGGGACAACCAAGATTGTTTCATACTTAAATCCATTGTGAAATTTCATTGGCTAAGTCAGAAAACATAGGTGGATGTTAGGGGTTTGTAAATTCTTCAGTACTCTCGTTTTTTGTTTGTTTGTTTTTACTAGCCAACAAGAAGTTATAATTATTGAGCCAGATGTGTGGTGAACACCTTTAATCCCAGCATTAGAAAAGTAAATGTAGAGGGTAGGCTGCAAGTTCAAGACTAGCCTGGCCTGTTGTGAGTACAGTGTTTGCATCTGTAATCACAAGTGAGGGGTAAGGCCAGTGAGACTTCTCCCCCAAGGAGATGTCTGCCTTCTAAGGAAGCTTCCAGGTGTCCTGCTGCATTGTAGCCCTTCCATTTACTGACTGCTGAGTGGACTGCAGATCATCACTGCAGCCTTCTGAGCTGCAAAGCCTAAGCCAACCCTTCTTAGGTGGTTTTCCCCATGTCCTCCTCTGTGTCACTTTCTCATTCTAGCAAATGTTGGCTCAGACTTGCTTCTTTACTTTCCCTATATGTGCTCTTATCTGGCTTTACGAGTCCCTTACCTTCTTAGAGTCTTTGATAGAATTTTTTTTTTAATGTGGGTGCTTGTCTCATGACCATCCTCTAGTCTATCCATTTGTAATCACTATCATTTGTTTATCTTTCAGGAATAATTTTAATACTTCCTCATTTAAATTACTGGTTTCTGATCAGAAATTCTCCTGCATGAGTAGTTATCAAGTATAGTAAGTTGACATGCTTGTTTGTATGAAGAATATGCATATGATACTAGCTGTTTGAAAGAGGAATTAGGTCTCCAGCTGTGGTTGTCTTTCTTGATATCTTCTCCTCCTTCTCCCTCTCCTCTTCTTCCTCCATCACTCTCCTCTTCTTCCTCCTCCTCCTTCCTTTTCTTCTTATTCATCCTATTTTTCTCTTCCTCTTTCTCCTCCACTCCCCCCCCACCCCCCTTTAATACAAGGTCTCATCATGGAACCCTTTCTGGCATGGAACTCTCTTTGTAGATCAGGCTGACCTTGAACTCATAGACCCTGCCTACTTCGGCCTCCCAGATGCTAGCTAACTGTATGTCTTGAAGCACAGGTGTGAAGTGAAATAAAAAGCTAATGAGCATGCTGAATGTCATTAGAGTCATTCAATTTTTCTAGTGTTGGCCACCCAAACACCAAGGATCATGAGATTATCTTTTCTAGTTGTAGGTGTGGATTCCAAATAATTTTACTTAAGAGAACACTGACTCCTCCACTATGACCTGTGATTTGGTCATTACTCTGATATTTTAAGTCAGTGATGAAGGCTTTTATAAGAACTATTTTTGTACATCTCATTCTCAGACCTGAGAGTAAATGGGACCAATTTGGTAACTGGTTTAATAAAAATTGAATAGTATTGGGCCTCTTTAGATTATCTAGTGAAGATTTCAGAGAAGAGATAGAGAATGTCAATTCTCTCCAGCAACACTATTAATATACAGATTGGTCAGGTAAATAAAACAGGAGAGAGGAGCACTTTTGAAGGACTATTAGAGATTGTAAGGCTCTGCAAAGGGTAGGTAGTAAGAGTAAAAATCTATATGTAAAGATCTACAGATACTTAGTGAATGTAAAGTTGGGCCAGTATTTTAAAAAGTTTGCTTCATAGAAAAATAAGTTCTTCATAGAAAAATCAGTCAGTATGATTGGCAGGGAAGGATGCTGGCTAGAGAGAGACAGTTCTCAAAGACAGAGTCAAAGGCAATTTCCATACAGGTACTTTGACATCAATGCTGGTAACTTCATACCCTCTTCCCATATACTGACCCAAAAGAGAAAAGAACAGAGAAAGAAGCACACAGTAATATTTTTTGTATTTCCCTCTGCCTATGGAAATCCACTTATGTCATAGGCTAGGGAGGAGGATGATTAATAAAACCCTTAGGAATCTGCAGCTTTGGAAACTGCCACTGCCTGCCCTTCCTTGCTCTTCCACAGCCTGTTGGTGAAAAC
The DNA here is from genome assembly GCF_000001635.26 of Mus musculus. Taxonomy (NCBI): domain Eukaryota; kingdom Metazoa; phylum Chordata; class Mammalia; order Rodentia; family Muridae; genus Mus; species Mus musculus. The sequence continues at coordinate 141,875,241 of NC_000069.6, read as the reverse complement.
GCTAGCTAGCTTATGGTTTCTATCTGTGCTGCCTGAAGTTGTTGTCTTCCCTTTAGAATCAGTCTGTATAGTCTATGTGCTCCTCAAATCGAGACTGCCTCCTCCTTGTGCTGCCTCCTTTGGTCCTTGATGCTTGAGTGTGTTCCACATACGAGAAAAAACAAAAAACAAAAAACAAAACTGTCCTCAACAAAACTGCTGTGTGTAAGCTATTGGCTACTTACTGATAAAAATCTACAAAATCAAACAGCAACTGTACAAGTTGTGTGTACCATTAGATTACTTGTGCTGGAAAATTTGAAAACTTATCGTGCTCCCTTGAAAGTGAAACAAGTGTTTTCAAAGACATGGTGTTCTCAGTCTGTTCTTTAAAATGGATTATGATCGAAACTTAAACTCAAAGGAAACTCAAGCATTCAAGAATTTGGTACAACTTTGAAAATGTGCAGGACTACTTATCGATCACTGGGAACTGTCAGTCCTTGGAGGCGTGCAAGAGTGGTTTTCAGCCATAGCCTCTAAGCTATCTTTCTAGTCCTATTTCCCTCCCTTTGAATAAAGGTATTATTGATGCCATTGTCTATGACTTGTGAAACTGCTTTCTATACCTCCACAATAATTCACAATGGGACTGGGTCCCAGAAGGCTGTTGTAAATCCAATAGCCTAGAAGTGAGAAGAATTAAAATCATTGCAGTCTCTAGATGCATAGCAGCCTAACAGGGAATAACTAACTCCCCCAAACCTTTGAAACAGGCAGACCCCCTCTTGCTAGTGTGGGCTCACTAGGGACCACTAAGTCTTCTAAAGCAGTCAGTCTCCTTCCTTCTTTCTCGGTGTTTCCAACTTTCCTTTGCTTTTCGAATACTGAACATATTAAAAAATAAAACATGAACGTGAAGAGCTATTGAATCGGGGATTATAACAAATATTACTACTTTGATCTCATGTCACTTTTAACTTGCTAAGTGTTTTTGCATTTTTATTGAGTAACTACTGGATCTCTGAGAATCCATGACTGACTTTTTTAGTATGCACCCAATTCTCAGTCCATTTGTCACTGACTCTTCCCTTCCTGTGACACAGAGGGACAACTCATTAATTGACAGTTACATTTGTTGACTGTGTGTCACTGTCCACATCCATAACCATTACTGTAACCCAACGATTCATCCATTAGTCATCTATGCATTTCACTTCATAACATTATTCCTCCTTTGACTTCCTTCATGGTTCTTTGTCTCATTGGCTCCTACACTATGAGAATAGTGACAGAAGCTTGGATACTTGGGCAGCAGAATAGCTTTTAAAAACTGATATCAGGGAGTAACTGTCCTTTCTGACACTGGATAGGCATCTTGATGGTGGGAATAGTTGGCCAGCTTGTACTCCAGAGCGTTGGTGCTTACTACAGAGTTAAAGGATTTCAAGTAATGCTCTACCTTCTGTAATTGTTCTGCTAGTTACCAGTTAATGTCCTTTGTTGGACAGGGACTCCAGTATGAGGTTTATAAAATACATTTGCTGTGTTGTAGATAATCAACAATGAAATCTTCCTCTCCTTCTCCTCTCATAGTCTCCACATATTTTATTTCTTTCTAAATTTATGACCTTGTATAGTGATCCTATACTCCAGGATGCCTCTTTCTTTCTCTCTATCCCTAATATATGCAACCATGCATGCAGGCATACATAAACACACACACACACACATACATACATACATACATATTATGTTTTTTTTATTTGTATCGGTATTTTACCTGCACATGTGTATGTTGACCATACCCATTAGCAAACCCTGGAGAAGCAAGAAGGTGCTGGATGTTTGGAAATTAAGTTATAGATGGTTTTTAGCCATTGTATGGATGCTAGGAGTTGGAATCAGGTCTTCTGGAAGAGAAACTAGTTGATCTTAATTTCTGCATAATATCTTTATCCCCCTTCTTCTTCGCATTTCTAGCTTTCAGATTTGCAAACAGGTTTTTAGTTTTGAAACTTGGTTTACTCTTCGTTTTGTTGTATTTTAAGTTGCCAACAACTTGACTCCCTCCTTCCCTCCCTTTAGTTGTGCTTGTTTGCTTGGTGGGGGGTTCTTATGGATTACCCTAATGCCCGTTTCTGCACACCATGATTTTGAGGAATACATTATATCATCTCAGATTTAATGCCTTATGTTGACACCTCTACTGCCTAGGAATTCCAACTGAGAAATACTGTCACCAATAGCCTGAACACAGAGGAAACCACACAAAGAGTATTCACTCAGATTTCTTGTGGTGAAGGTCTGTCTTACATATTGCCTTCAGTACTGTGTGTTTTACACTCCCGCTGAGGTTTCAGTCCGTTGAGTAAAAAGCTCCAAAGAATTTGAGCGTGGACTGTTCACAGGCATTTTTTCTTCTACAGCATCATGCATCCATTTGACCAGAGTCAAACACGGAGTTATCATTCTCCTTCCTAGCCAGTCACTAGTATGTTCCAGCTCCGCCCTTTGAGGTTTTATAAAATGAGACATGTTGGATCACTTGAGACCTAAAAACTAAGTAAACAGTTGTAAGGATGTTGATGGTAACTCGAGGGCTAATGCATGGCTGAATGCTGCTCCCACTAATGCAAGCAGACAGACCTACAAATCACGGCTCATACAGCTCTCACAGCTTTGTTCCCATGACCTTTAGCACTCCATTGTCATGTGCCTTGGACACTGCACATGCATATGGATGAGAAGAGGATGGAAGATGTGGACTCCACGCTTTCTTTCTAGGGACACGATGGCAGCTTGTGACTTATTGGGAACCCACAGTATAAGTCCTGATTTATGAGGAGAATCTATCTCTTTGTACACAGCCCTGTATACACAAGTTATTCTTTTCAGTTTACTCCCAGGTTAGCGGATAATGAGTGGGAGTAAATAAGAGGACTTCCAATTCAAGGCCCAATGCTGTAACTGTTTCTGTTCAGCTTTATATATATTCATACTTTCTCACGAAGTCAATTTCACCATATGTAAAACAGAAATGGTATTATCTTCAAATGATCAATAAGAAGATGAAATGTCATGTAACAACTGAAAGTCATTTTTATTTAGGAAACATTAAAATTTACTTAAATCAAGACATTTCTATAAATTCTATTTGTATCCATACCCAATAGTGTTTGCTGCCAATGCTCAGTGTCTTGCTGTGCCATGCCAGCCCAAAGAGAGAGAGAGAGTGCTAAGAACCTTAGCCTGCATCGCCTCTGCTGTGATTGGTTAATCCCACTTCTGCCTATCTTCCACCACCCTGCCTTAGATGCGTGTGTTTCACTGCCTCCAATGAGAGTCAATCCCTGCACTCTCAGGCACAGGTTCCGGCTTTGCTTTGCCTCCCTCTCTTTCTCAGTGACTTTGTGATATTTGGGAAACTACTAAAGTTCTCTGACCCTTAGACTCCTCACATAAAGGGTAGGGATGGTATTAGGTTGTCTGTCTGGAAAGGTGATAGGGACAAGATAAGTTCACTGAGAATATAAACACTTTTTAATGGTAATTAATGATACATGGAAATTTCACTCCCCTCTTTCCTGAGTTTCTAAGTGAAGAGAAAATGACTTTAATGATCAGTGCGTCTAATTTCATAGATGCAGATGTTGGGAGGTCCTCAACAATGTGTAGGAAAAAACAGCAGCAACAAAACAACAACCAAAAAATAAACAAGCAAAAAAAAAAAAAAAAAAACCAACAGCATGACTTTTCCCTATCTATAATGAAGCCAATGGAATTAATTTATCTTTATTTTTATGAGTCCTGTGTTCTCTTCCCTCACTCTCTTCCTTGTCCTGTTTGGTCTTCAGCACAGATGGGTACTGCTTCACGATGATAGAAGAAGATGACTCTGGAATGCCTGTTGTCACCTCTGGATGTCTAGGACTAGAAGGGTCAGATTTTCAATGTCGTGTAAGGAAAATAATTTGAATTTACTTTGTAACTTACATTGACAAGATAAAGTAAGCCCTTTGTCATTGCTATCCCATGTTGAATAATTTGCAAAATAATTGAAAATTCTCAATAGTCAATTCTTTCTTCATTTTCAAACCATGTTTTTTAAAATTAGCTGTTAACATATTACTTAGTTTCCAATTAGACTATCTTTAAAATCCAGAGTATTTATTGGTTAAATTGAGACTTCATTATTTGCTTATCCAGTGTACTCTGGTTGCTACAAGTACAATAATATTTTATTGAAATGTAAATGCTGTAATGGTACATTATAATTTGAAATAAGTTTTCTGATGGAAACTAACCTTTTCAAGATTTTGAGCAAAGTTATTAGAATATTAAATGTGTATTTTAGTGACAATCTGTCCAAATTTTAGATGGTATGACATTGAAATATGGAGGACACCCACTAATAGCTGTTGGCATTTCATTTTAGGACACTCCCATTCCTCATCAAAGAAGATCAATTGAATGCTGCACAGAAAGGAATGAGTGTAATAAAGACCTCCACCCCACTCTGCCTCCTCTCAAGGACAGAGGTAAGAGAAGTGAAGGGGGCTTTGCTTACTGGAAATGAGCACTGGACTCTCTTATTTTGCCAAACTCATTGGTGCCTTGACAATGTTTGCTTTTAATTGGTCTCATTACCCACTGCTGGAGTAGAGTGTTGACATCATGACAATCAACAAATGCGCAAAGATCATGGCTTGGTGGCTGTGTATAGCTGTATTCTTAAGATCCCTGTTGGCTTCTCCCCACCTCTCTCCAGATAGCTCCAGTTTGGACAGCTTACAGGGAGCTGCTAGGAGGTAGAGAAAATAAATAATGCTTCATACTTACTCTCTAATATCATTCAGAATTGGGTCTTAATTAAATCTACTCTGCCATAATATGCATTCGAAAAATAAAGACCTTATAAATGACTAAATGAAAGATTGTTTCGTCTACCACATTTTATTTTATCTCCATAACAAACTGGTTTTATTAAATTAATAGCATATTTCTAAAATAGATCATATGTTTAAAAGTTTTAATTTTAGTGCTTACATACTTAGGTATATTTAAAATGATAACTCTTGCATACTTAAAGACATTTTTGGCATGGATTTTGACAGCAGCCTCTAGATTTCCTTTCCCTTCCTCGAGCTCATCACAAATACATGATTTATAAGTGCTATAGATTCCTAATTCTTATGTGCATAATTTAAAATGAAACTTCAAGATTGACATTATTTCTTGAGAGAGTGTATTAACTATAAAACATAGTAGTGTTTCATTCTTTTGACAATGTTTCATAAATACATTCCCATTACAGCATGAAGCTTTTCAGTTTTATTCTAGAAATTCACATAAGAAGTTCACAGTTTTCCTTATTTCCTTTACAAGCAACATCCTAAGTGTTAGAGATATAGAAATTGATGAGGAAAACATTGCTTGCAGAAATAGTACACTAAGATGTAAGAATTACCATGGAAAAACTTAATTTACATTTGGTCACTAGTAGAGATAGATAACAAATTATATTAAGGATGGTTTAGTAACTTTTCTGTTTGCTGTAATAAAATACTCTGACAAAGAAAAGCAATTTTGAATAAAGGATTTATTTTGACTTGTAGTCACACACACACACACACACACACACACACACACACACAGAGAGAGAGAGAGAGAGAGAGAGAGAGAGAGAGAGAGAGAGAGAGAGAAAATAAAATGAAATGAAATGGAGTCAGGCTATCAAAATTCAAAGTTCACCCCCCATGATGTGTTTCTTCCAGTAAAGCTTTACCTCATTCAGTCTGTTAACCTTCCAAAACACCACCACCAGCTGAGGATGCAGCTCAAAACCATGAACCTACGAGGGCATTTCTCACTCAAATAGCACTATCACATCCCTGGCCCCCATGGGCTTATGGCCATCTCATGATACAAAATGTACTTAATCCAACTTCAAATGTTTACATATTCTTTAACAGTTCCAAATCTGTTCAAAAATACAGTCTCTTCTAAAACCCAAAGACAAGGTTGTCTTTTTACTGTTATCTGATATTAGAAAGAAACCCAAATTAATGTGCTTTCAATATCCACAGCATAGCGTATGCATAACTATTCAAAAATGAAGGAATGGGGCCATAGTAAAAAAAATTTTGACCAAACCAAACTGAAAACCCAGCAGTTCAAAAGCCACCAGACTTCTCTTCACCTTAGATGACTCTTCCCTCTAGCTTTGCAGTATATAGCACATCTTTCTTTCTTGGGCTGGTTCTATTCCCCTATACAACTTTCCTAGGTAGGTGTCCCACTGTTCTGGCATCTCTGATAGCTTGGGGGGTCTCCATTGAAACATAGACTTCATTTTTATACCCTTATGTAATGGACTTTGGAGCCCCTTCACAGGATTTTCACTGTGCTATGTAGCCTTGGAACTCTCTGAGATCATGGTGGGAGGTCCCATGACATCCTCAATATTATATCTTTCTTACAACCAAAATTACTATGGTGTGGACAAGGAGTTTTGTTACCAGCTATGGGCGAAGACTAGTGTCCTTGGGCTATGTTTATAAGCAGGTTTTATATGCTGTATCCCCTCAAAAGTGTCCCTAAATATTTGCTTTCTTGGTGTAGGAAACCCCTTGGGCTGTCTCCTTTCACAAATTGGAACTTTAAGTGGTGGTATGTGGTTTTCAGGGCACCTTTCCTGGTATTCAATGTGGCCCAAGAGGGTTCTTGTCAATTTTTGGTTGTAATCTTGTAATTATATTTTTTTAGCACATGGCTTGGCTGGAATCTCAAGCTTCCTAGTACTCCTTTTCCTTCCCAAACGGCACATTTTAAATTTCCTTTTTCATAAGAGTCATTAAGAGTAACCATGCCAGAGACTCCACATCACGCTGCCTGAAATGTCCTCTCCCATAGAAATTAGCCCATTCCTCTAAATTCAGCCTCAAATAAATTTTCACCTCTTATGTAGAATGTAATCAGATTCTTTACCAAAATTTCACAAGAATGGTCACTAGCCCAGTTGCCATTTGAGACACATTGAAGAGATGTGTACCCAGTGTCTCAGGTTACTCAACACTCCGGTCTTCCTAGCATACACAAGAATGACCCACTAAGCTCCGCCCACAGCACATTCCAGCCTGAAGTGCAAACTCTTCCACACCCTTCCAGAAATCATCATGGTCAGGTTCACTACAGAACCAAACCAACTTTTCTGCTGACAATTTCTGTATGAGTTACTTTTCTGTGCTATGGTAGAATATCCTGCCAAATGGCAGCTTTGGGGAAAAAATAGTTTATTTTAGCTTCCAGTGTGTATATAGTCCATTATGGCGTAGAAGGCACGGCAGTCAGAGTGGGAGGTTGGTTGACCACGAGGACATCACAGAGCTAGTTCTGTATGAATGGCAAATTAGCACAGCAGTCACAGAGAAGTGACACATGAACAAGAATCAAGGATGAGCAGGCATTTACTAAATGGGTGAGATAAAATGTTAAATGAAAGTTAAAACGACTAACGCAAGCCAGGTATTACACTAAGTATTACATTAACTAAACCATCTGAATCTTCTAACCCCTTGAAGTATTGGGGAGAGATATTCCCATCTAAAGATAAAAAACTGTAGTATGGAGGCTATGACAGAATCAAGCTTTCTTATGAAACAGTAGGTGATCCTTCTTTGTCTCTCAGAGGGATCACCACTTGCCTGCAGAGTTCCCGGTTGTTCCTACTCCCAGGGAAGTTCGAGGGGCAGCATAGGTAGAAAAGTTCTATCTTGAAAGGGCTCCAGGTGCTCTTCTCCTCTCCACGGTGTCTTGAAGCATTTCCTTCCAGGGATATTCATGTTACTGTTCCCAAGTGCAGGTAATGACACACTAACACAAGACCCATATGAAGAATGGAAATGGGTTGATTGATAAGGATCGTCTCTTCGTGAGCCAAGACAAGCAGGCAAAATATTTGACAGCAAGAGAGGGTTACTGGGGGGGGGGGGGGGAAGGAAAATGCTGAATAATTCTAGCCTTAACTACAGCTCTGGATGGTAAATAAAACCTCCCTTAGGTCCTTGAGGTTTTGTTCCTGTCATAAGTCAGAAATGTAATAAGTACTAAAAGCATGGTCAGCAGTTCACAGTCTGAACTCTGTGTCTACATGAGAAGGGAAAGAGGAAGAGTCTTTGCAGAATTATTGCATAGATGCGAAAAAAAATTCTGGGTTCATGTACTGAAAATTCATTGTGATCTTGAGGTTAGATTTCATCTTAGTAGAGCAACATTCTCTTTGGATTCCTAAACATACAGAGTTGTCCTTAAAATTGAAAATAATAGTATAAGTTGTGTTTTCTGCAAAGGTTCCATTTTTTAGATGTATATGTAGGGCACAGAAGATAGAAGCTTAATAAAGTAACACAGGTAGACAGTTATAGACTTTTAATTTTAGGAACATATAGGTGTTTTTAACATTTATCCAGCAATATTTTCCAAACAATGTACTATTTGTCACTCCTTTTTGCAATGACTTTTTGGGTGCTACATCAGTAGTTGAAGCTCCTTTTTCCTGGACCACTAACAACAGTGCTGAACTGCATAATTAAAACAAAAAAAACTACTAATTTCTGATGGTTTTCATTTAGTCTTTTAAGATAAAGCCTACTTTTATTCGTATTTGAAGGTAGTGCGTGTTAAATACATATTCTAGACTGCTTAAAATATGTTATATCAGTGACCATTATCAGATTTGTCAAGATGTAAAGGTGTGTGGGTTAAAGTTTGCAGTAATTAATCCAAGCATTCTACACAACACTGCAAAGTACGTGCACTTTCAACTAACCTGTTAGTGTCCCAGCTCTTACCATTATGTAACTATTTGTGAGATAGTATCCTTGTTCATATTATTTGTCATAAGAACTCTGAATTATTTAAAACTGGATAGCATAGCAACATTGTCTTACAACCTCTAGTGATCTAAACAAACACAGGCACATAATATTTTAAAAAAATTTTAAATTTTTGAATTTTGAATGCAAGTGTGCATGTGCGAGTATGCATGAGTATGTATGCATGCATATGAGGATTGTTTTGTTTATGGGGTGATCAGAGCAAGAGGATTATATCACATATGATAAGCTATAAATGAGAATTGTGGGTAAAGGACATATTGGAATGCTTTATTCAAGTTTTTTTTGTCAAAATAATTAAAACAATCCCTGACAATGAATTAGAAATTGTTTCAGTCTTTAACGGGTAGCATCCATGAGAAGATTTGTAATGTCTGTCCTCTGATGTAATAGTTTTACATCTAAGAATGTCAAGTAGACCGTTACCATCAAAGAGGTGTATATTAGTCACATAACTGTATATACAATAGAAATTATGCATATAGCACACACTCTTAAATATATCACAACAGAAGGTTGATTTCTAGTTAGGATGTTTCTATGCAAAATACCATATCATCTTTGAAAATAACTCATTGTGGGAAATGTTCACAGTATATAAATAAAAATATCTGCCAACATAGTGGTCAATATTGTCATCTAGGCTAAAGTAGAATAATTCGAAGTTTGAAACCGTCTTGGTTATATAGTAATACTTTCCCTATAAAAGAGAGAAAAAAGAATCGAATTACACAATGATATAGTATCCTTTGGGAAATTCATTTTTGTTTACTGAAGTGTTACTATAATGCTGTATGTGTAGCTTTTGTCAGTAAACTGTTCAGGATGTAATGATTTCATCCAGTTTAGTCCTTTTTAAGATTTTCTTTCATGGAACATATCCTACTTTTTATTGTGTAAATGAAGATCTCCTGCCAAAACCTGAATTTGTCTTTTCTCTGCAGGGGAACAGCTGGGTGAATGTCTTCTCAGGCTGTCTGAAGTCATAGCTTATAGTCCCCCTTTCACAACTAAGTGCACCCATCACTTTCCCCAGAGCATGCTGTACCTATAATAACGTGGCTAACTCTGAGACTGTGAGACTGTTTAAATAGCCGTCAGCTACTGCACTCCCCCCACCCCCGAAAAAAATCACCTGGGATGATTGGTTTTAAAAAAGACGATATTGAAGATATTTTTGAATAAGTATTTCTGGGTTTGGTCTCGAAAAACATTCTAATTCACATGAAGCTTTTCTCAAGCTTGCTTTAAGCAAATCTGATTTGTCAAGAGCTTGAGTTCATGCAAAAGTGTACTGTATACTCATATCTATCTTTTTAATAGGATTTGAGGGATCCTTGTGTTTTGCATATATCAGAAAGCAACTTTGGATATAATGAATACAGAGTTGTTTTTGTTTCAGAAACCAGGTGAGAAGAGCCTGCAGACCCAGCCCCTGACTCTGAGGTGCATAGGACCTCAAGTTCTCATGTTAGGCTCAGGGACCCACCTGCTTCCCTTGTATTCTTTCTATGGGTTTATTCTGTGTCAGGTCAACTCCTTCCATAGAGGAGACTTGTGCTGTTGAATAAACATCTAGCTGAACGGATTCATCTACGCCTGACAGTATCATCAACAACCAATCATCATACATGCCGTTTTGAGTACATATGTGCTTTTTAATGCAACACATTATAGTTTTTCCCCATTTTACATTCCCCTATTTGATACATTTTTATTAAACGTTTGGAAAAAGAGTTTATCCCTTTTAAGTAAAACTATAAGTTGTTTTGTGGCTTTCTTTTTCAGATTTTGTTGATGGGCCCATACACCACAAGGCCTTGCTTATCTCTGTGACTGTCTGTAGTTTACTCTTGGTCCTCATTATTTTATTCTGTTACTTCAGGTAAGTATTGGATGTGTACATGGAGTTTCACACTCTTAGTGAGATTCCTATATGAATATTTTTTACTGTTCTTGCCTGCAAGCTTATTGCAGCATGACTTTCTTTGCCCCTAGATATTTTTTTTAAGATTTATTTATTATATGCAAGTACACTGTAGCTATCCTCAGACATCCCAGAAGAGCATGTCAGATCTCATTATGGATGGTTGTGAGCCACCATGTGGTTGCTGGGATTTGAACTCAGGACCTTAGGAAGAGCAGTCGTCGGTGCTCTTACCTGCTGAGCCATCTCTCCAGCCCTTGCCCCTAGATCTTAGGTTGATTTGAAAATATCTGTTGCTATTGATAGAGAATCACCCAACAAAGCTATAAATAGATGCCTGTCTCATTTCTGTTTCAGACATTACTCACTTAAAATTTTCATCTCTAAGGAAACACAGATAATTGGAAAATTTAGTGACTAGTTATGACTTAGGTTTGATAATAATTAAATTAAAAAAATATGGGAGTCAGAGTGCTTTCAGTAATTCCTTATTTCCTGACTACAAATTTCTCTAGTATTATAACTTTTATAGAGTAAACATTAAAATAAACTGAGTTTAGTTATATTTAAGTTTTTTAGTCAAGAACTTATTTTCTACTTTGTGAAATTTAAAGGTCTAAGTGTCCATACTATTTGAGCATCCAAATTTTAAACTGTAACATTCTATAGTACACCAATTAGTTAATTAAGATAAGTTATAGAAGACATTACATGTTAAATATTCCCATGTTTTAAGGTTTTATTTTTATGTCATGGTCATTGTATTGTCTTATATATCATTTTATGTAAAAGAGTTCCCTGACATACTTTAAAACAAGATAGATTTATTTATCTAGTTTTGTGCATCAGTGTTTTGCCTGTATGTGTGTCTATGTAAGAGTATTGGATACCCTGAAATTGGATTTACAGACAATTTTGAACTGCTATGTTTGTGCTGAGAATTGAACAAGGGTCGTCTGGAAAGGCAGCCAGTGCTCTTAACTGCTGAGCCATCTCTCCAGGCTCCCTGACAATCTTTAATAAATGAAAGAAAAAAGCCCTCACATATTTAAGTACTTAGGGAACTTTAAGGAAATGTTTCTAGGGAATGGATATTGGAGCTATTTGGAAATGCTAATGAGTATAGTCTGATTATATATAACATTTAAAACACAGAGAAAAATATCGTACATGACTGAGTGAGAAACCTCCCAAAGATAGCAAACAGCGTTTCATCTTGTGTTTATTGCTAAATTCCATGGTTAATATTTGTCTGCGGTGTTTTATATCTGCCAATGCATTTAAGGTTTTGAAATCATCTCCCTCGTCCACGCTTAGGTATAAAAGACAAGAAGCCCGACCTCGGTACAGCATTGGGCTGGAGCAGGACGAGACATACATTCCTCCTGGAGAGTCCCTGAGAGACTTGATCGAGCAGTCTCAGAGCTCGGGAAGTGGATCAGGCCTCCCTCTGCTGGTAGGAGAAGAATATAGCATGGGTCCCATGGAAAGGTGTTCTCAGACTGTCAGTTTCCCTTTCCTTACATAGGGCAGTAGACAAGGCTCAGTAACTGTCGTCGGATCTAAGATGTGGGGCTTCCTGATAACATGACGTGTTGAGGGTGAGATTATTGTTTCTTTTGAAACGTGTCTGTTTACCAGCCAGACCCTCAGACATCCTGATCAAAAGTGGATTAAGAGAAACAATACACGTGGGCCCTCTGCCCTCTGATTTTGGTGAGGATTGATTTCATGTCTGTGCGTTGACCTGGCTTTTGAAGGCAAAAGAATTACCATCAACCTCTGCAAAGGAAGAAGGCTTCATATCAGCTGGAGGGTGAGAGTGCAGGCTGAGAGGTCTGTCCTTTCCATCCAGAAGAGGCTACACTTCTGATAGCCAGCACTTGCAACTGTGAAGAGAACACGTTCCTTATCAAGACATTTGCTTGGCCAGGAAACGTATTTGATTCATTTCTAAACCACAAAGTAAGGTTGTTGGCATTAAGGATACAACTAATTTCAATGAAAACTAACTTCCTCAATGAACTTTGTTATTTTAGCAAGAGAGGCAGGGAGAAAATGTATGTGTGGGGGAGGGGGTGCGTACAGGTGCCGTGGCTTGCGGGAACTGGTTCTTCACCCTGTGGTGATGGAGGGTTGAACTCAGGCTTGGTGACAAGTGATTTCAGTTTGGGGGCATCTCACTAGCACCTTAGAAGGTCATGAAATTGACTCTCAGATCTCAGGCTCTGGTTCTGACTCGCATGTCTTCTTGTTTCATCTGACAATCTTGTATTTACCTTTGTCGTTAACAGCTTTAAGGTCAAACAGGAAACAATCTGTGCTCATGCAGCCATTTCAGTCATTATAAACAGAATGATAGGACTTAGGACTTTAAAAATTGTCCAGGTTCTGATGATCAAATAGTTTTTTTTAATTTTTATACTTTAATCTGTTAGTAGCAATTATAATTATTGTCATTTGTATCTCTGTAGCATTGTATTTTGTTTGTAAAGAAAAGTACGAATAGCAAAATCCACTTGGTACTAATGATTTTGATGCTCTGCTCTTGGGATTCTGACTGACTGGACCTCAGTATCTCCTAACTCATCTCACTGAGCTGCAGTTAGCTGTCTACAGTCTTTGGCTATGGCTTTTCATCTTTGCGGGGGAACAATCAGTCTAACCTTTCCCATTGTCTGTAGATTTTCTTTCTAGGCTTCATAGGGATATCATGTAAACTTCACCTGACTCCTGTCCTTTGTTCCTGCTCCCCTGCCTCTGGCCTGAGCCCTGCATAATGTCTGAACAGTTAAATATTCTCAAAATAAAACATGGTCCCTGTCTTCACGAATGTAACCATTGGGTGGAATATTTCTCTAGTTTACAGCTCAAGGTCTCCTTCACATAGGGTGTAGGGTGAGATTTCAGGCAGTTACCTCAGCTTAGAGTCTGGGTAGCTTCCATCATAGCGTTGTCTGTTTACTGCAAATGCTGCAGCTTCAGTGATGTGCCTTAAGGGATGGAGGATACGCCATTGTTTGCACTGCCTATCCTTTGGAGAGTCTCTCTGTTCTATTAAACAGGATGCTCAGTTGTTGTATAAAAAGTTATAAGGAGATTTTTTTTTTTACCATCTGCAGGGATTCTTTCTGTTTCTATATTCTATATCCTAGCCCACCACCAATGTTTGGCTTTTCTCTGGTTCTGCTTTTTATCACTGCAGCAAACTACTAGAGAAACTCAAATTCAAGGAGAAATTCTTAATTTTTATTTCATTTAATTTTTTTTCATTTAATTTACTGTTTTGATCATGTTTCCCCTGCCCATAACTTCTCTCAGATCTTCCCCACCTTCCTACTAACCAGACTTCATGTTCTTTCTCTTCTTCTTGTTCTTGCTCAGAACACAAAATAAACAAACAAACAAAAAAGAACAACAACAAAAACCTATTAATACAAAATACCCAAACAAAACAAAATCCCACACAAACAAATCATGGACTTGGTTCATTTGTTGGTCAACTCTCTGAGGCATAGGCTCTACCTATGGTTCATATACCCAATGATAGCCATTAGACAAAGATCAATTTTCCCTTTGCCAGTAGGTATCAGTTAGAAATAGTTTCTTGGTTGGTGCTGGGATCCTGTGTCAACCACTTCCTATCAGTGCTGGGATTTTGTGTGGCTTGAACTTGTGTAGGCCCTGTGCATGCTGCCATAGTTTCTGTGAATTTATGAGTGTATTAGTCCCATTGTGTCTTGAAGATGCTGTCTCTTTGGAATCACTCACTACCTTTGGACCTTACAATCAAACCACAGACAATCAAACCCTCTAACCTTGTAAGTTCAAACATAGAAAAATGAACAAAGAATGTCTGTGATATTTAATTACTATAACTGTGACTCTAAAAAGATATTGATTTCATGTGCATATACACATGCACAGACACAAATATACACAAATACTTGGTATAATTAGGGTGAATAAATATATATGGGAAAGATTTTACTAGACTTCATCCAAGAGTATTAACATTGGGCTGGCAAGATGGCTCAGTGGTTAGAAGTACTTCTGCTATTAGTCCTAATATTCTGAGTTTTATCCCCAGATCCAGTAAAAGGGCAGGGAGGACTCACTCCTGAAAGGTATCTTAAAACCACCACACAAATATCATAGCTCACATACATTGTGAGACATTCATTGTCTTCTAATCAACTCCCATTTCTTTGGGGTTGTGGTTGTACACTGAGGTGAAAGTGTACAGCAGAACAAAACTATTCATCTCCTGGATAGAACGAGAAACAAGAAATGGACAGTCCTATACTCCCCCTTGGGGGCACATACCCTATGGCCTACAGAGCTCTGACTAGACTCCATCTCTTAATTCTTCACACTTGAAACATGCTGGAGAACAAACTTTGAACAAATAGACCTTTGTGGGAAAACTTAAGATAGAAATTATAGCAACTGTTATAAAATTTCTCCACACACTCAACTTTTTAAAGAAATTATGAGTGTAATTGAGATTAAAAACAGGTATGCAGAAAGAGCAGAAACATTGGTAATATCAGAAGTTGAAATCTTTGTTTAAATTTCACACATATGTTCAGGTTCTTTGGTGATATAATCTCAAAATCTAAGTAAAATTTCGTTTCTCAGTCTAACTTAATGTCAGAATATCTTGGAGGTCTGCTGTTTCTGTCCCATGTAGCAATGCCATTGCTGTCAGGACATTCACTAGGGAAGACATCTTGTTTCTAGAAAAGCAACAGAGCCATTTTCCAGGCTGGATTCAGAGATTCACAGAGCAATGCTTGTAGCATCCGTAAGCTGGATACAGTATTTCTTTAATAATGGTGGCATTTTTCTTCTACGTATCAGGCTTAACTGCTTGGTGTCTAGCTCTCAGCTGCCTAGTCCTCTCAATGCTTCTGTCTTCTTGTAAGGGGAGTAGACACAGAGCCTACCTCGTAGAGAACTTCTTGTAAGGGGAGTAGACACAGAGCCTACCTCGTAGAGAACTTCTTGTAAGGGGAGTAGACACAGAGCCTACCTCGTAGAGAACGCCTAACTCTGAGAGGGGAGAGCTGCTTTATGCGTTGACTTGTTTGATTGTTTCTACCTCACTTTCTGCTTCCTGGACCACTAGCAGTTCTCTCAGTTTTGACATCTTACTTGAGTACTGATTTCCTTCTGTTGGTCATGGCATTAGCAGTGCTAGGAAGAAACTCAGACATCTTTAGTTAATATTATCTCTCATCCTGGAACCACAGAACAATCCTTACTAAGAGATCTACAGAATAGTGTCCATATCCGAATTCTTAGAATCTGTCATGGAGTCAGGCAGGAGGGATTTAGGCTGCTAGCGCACGGACTAGGAAACAGGAGTGGTTATGTGGGTTGCTTTATCACAATTGAATATTCCTAGAAATTAAAAAAAACAAGAAGTAAAGCTTTTGATGTATAACTACGAAGAGGAGTTTGTATCTGTTATGGTAAGATTTTTTTTAGCATACATGTACTATGTAGATTAGGATGGCCTTCAACTCACATTCTACATACTTACTTTCCTGGTGGACCTCCCAATTTGGATGCACCAAGTTCTTTCTGTCTTCTTTCTTGATTCTATGAATAACCTGCAGTAGTTGGTCCTTTTAGCCAGGGAACCATTGATCCAGTACAGACGGTATGTATCTCACGCAGACTGTCACTTACATTCCATACCACTTAACGCAAAGGTTTCCCTTTGTTTCTATGAACTCTTTGTAATTCTTCATATTTTTTTATAAATTATTAAATGAACTTTCTCTCCAGCTTGTTAACTCTCTTGTACCACTTCTACCATTTAAACTGCTCTTTTCCGTCTATATTTTGTATTCTTTACTGTGACAAATATCTCTTTCTCTTCAAGTACACAATTTTCTACTTTCTCACCATGCTTGTTTAGTCTGCATTTAGTTTCTGTTTCTTAAACAGTCCCTGTAGCTATTTGGCATTCTACTACTATAGAATTCTAAAAATGTCACTAATAATCTAAAGGGATTCAAGTCAGTGGTCATTTTCTTTTTATTTTGTTTCGAATGAGCTCTCAATTCCCCTCATCCCTTCCTTTTATTGTCTTTCTCTGTTCATCTTCACTCTAGCAGTTTGTTGTTGTTTTGTGTGCTTGTTTTTGTTTTGTTTTTGTCTTGCTTTTTTTTTTTTTTTTTTTTTTTTTTGGTTTTTGGTTTTTGGTGTTTGGTTTTTAGAGACAGGAATCCTCTGTATAACAGCCCTGGCTGCTCTGGAGCTCACATTGTAGATCAGGCTGGCCTGAAACTCCCAGAGATCGCCCTGCCAATGCCTCCCAAGTGCTGGGATTAGAGGTGTGCACCATCATGCCTGGTCACCTTAGAAGGGAGGTTTTGTAAATTTCCTTGTGGGTCCAATAATTGTCTTATTTAACAGATCCAAGATTTGTTATGTGTGTGTGTTGGCGGGGGAGACTTTCTTCAGAATACTTAATAAATCATTATATCAGTGGAACACGTTGGTCTATCAAGTAGGAGTTACTGTGAAACCAGTTTTTTGTTTTTTTTTTTTCTATGAAGGTTGCAATAGACAGAATAGAACATCTAATACTTGAAAGCAGTATTTGATGATTTAACATAGACAATCATCCATCTGAAATACATTTGAAAGAGAACAGTAATAATGAATAAATACAAATAACTTGTGTGTATAAGGAATAACATTGACTACATATTTTTATAGGTAGTTATCTTCCCCCCTCCCGCCCCCAGCTCCCTAATGCCCAGAGGAAAGCTTAAACAGCTGTGTAGTTCTGTGAATATACTAATGAAGTGTTTGGGTCTTACCAGGTCCAAAGGACAATAGCTAAGCAAATTCAGATGGTGAAGCAGATTGGAAAAGGCCGCTATGGCGAGGTGTGGATGGGAAAGTGGCGTGGAGAAAAGGTGGCTGTGAAAGTGTTCTTCACCACGGAGGAAGCCAGCTGGTTCCGAGAGACTGAGATATATCAGACGGTCCTGATGCGGCATGAGAATATTCTGGGTGAGTCACAGTCTACACTGCGTATGTGGGCTTTCCTCACAGTCTTCTGTCTTCCTCTGCACATCTGCATATGAACTCATCTGTCTAGACGTGTTACAGATGTTAGCTTTCTTTTTGGCCTGAGCCCCAGAGCTCATGAGCCTCTGATGGGGACCTCACAGGAGGCATGACTAAGGTACTTCTGTGGATGGGACAGGGGCTGGAAATGTTATACTCTCCAATGATATTTTTTTTTCTTCAGAAACAGGAAGTACAACCGAAATCCTAGAATTTCTCAAGGTTTCTTAGGGATTTGAAGGAGCATATTTGGATTTAAATGTTGTGAGAAGTTATAGACATTTTATTTGCAGCGTTTATTTGTAGCAAGAGTTTATGCTGAGAATCAATTTCCCTTTCCTTCCCTCAGGCTAGATATGATCTGCCTGAGTGGATTCAGCCAGCGACCATCAAGCCTTCCATTCAACATGTTATGTTTGTAACTGTGATTCCATAGGATTTCTGTACCAGGGATCAAGAAGTGGCTTCAGATCAAAACTCATTCATTCATTCATATATATATATATATATATATATATATATATATATATATATATGTATATCTTTTCAATTTTAACACTATCAAGGGCAGATTCAGAAAACTGGGCAAGACGCTAAATCAAAGACATCTGGAAAAGAAGGATGAATATTTCAGCATACGAACGGTACCTCATTCTGTCTAGGAAACATTAATCTTTTTTTTTTCTCTTTTGCGTTTCAGGGTTCATTGCTGCAGATATCAAAGGGACTGGGTCCTGGACTCAGTTGTACCTCATCACAGACTATCATGAAAACGGCTCCCTTTATGACTATCTGAAATCCACCACCTTAGACGCAAAGTCCATGCTGAAGCTAGCCTACTCCTCTGTCAGCGGCCTATGCCATTTACACACGGAAATCTTTAGCACTCAAGGCAAGCCAGCAATCGCCCATCGAGACTTGAAAAGTAAAAACATCCTGGTGAAGAAAAATGGAACTTGCTGCATAGCAGACCTGGGCTTGGCTGTCAAGTTCATTAGGTTAGTATATGAGTCAACAGACACACATTCTGAGGGTATTTTTGAGTGTTCTAGTTACTTCCCACAGCTCTGACCTATGATAATTCAGTGGTTGATCAACATCATAATTTCAACTTTATTGGAGAGAAACATGTCACGATATTCTTGGTAAGGACCATTTGTTTGGGTCAGTCCTTTTGTTTCTGTTCTCATCAGTGACATAATAATTCTTGTCAATTATTCTATACAGCAACACAGCTGTATAGAAAAGAGGCAGTTAATGTCCGTGCGAGGTGATTTTGTGTCAAGTTAACACAAACTACAGTTATTTTGGAAGAAGGAACCTCAATTGAGAAAATGTTTCAACAGGATTGGTTTGTGGACCAATTCTTTTACTTTTCTTTCTTCTTGATTGATTGATTGATATGGATGGGTCTAGCTCACTGTGGGTGGTGTCACCCCTGGTCTTGGGTACTAAGAAATCAGGCTGAGTTAGCCATGGTGAACAAGGCAGTAAGCAGCATCCTTCCATGGCTTCTGCATCAGTTATTGCTTCCAGGTTCCTACCTTGTCTTCCTGCCTTGCCTTTTTTGTTTAGTCTTACAAGCTATAAGATGGAATAAGCCCTTTCCTTCCAGAGTTTCTTTGGGTCAGTGATGTTTTATAACAGATACAGAGATCCGGGCTAAGACAATGCCCCGAGAAACTGCATCAGAATTCTGCATGACATTTGTAAGCATGGAGAGGATTCAATAAGAACCAGCAGCTGAGTGGAGACGAACCAGCAGCTGAATGGTGCCAAAGACCGTGTTTTGTGTGTGGTGCAGGAGGTATTACTTCATAAATGTTTGTGAAATACTGTACACCAGGGAACAAAGCAGCTGATATCCAGTGATGTTAGAGAATATTGCCGCTGGACACACATACTTGAACTTACTGGTGACGGTGTGCAGAACATGCAGGCTCCTTGGTATGTTGGAACCCCTGCACAGTGAGGAGGTTTCACATTCAGGAGCTGGGACTCTGTCTCTTTCTCTTTAATCAGTGTGTCTTCTTTTATCTAAGACATGCATCCTACCATGTAACCTACACAGAATCCCAAACTGAAAACGTTATTGTTTGTAATTACAAATCTTATTCTTGTAACTCAGTTGCCAAGTTCTCTAGTGTGAACTTTGTAGGTTACAACATCTTGTTGCCATGGGAGAAGGTTGGACACAGCAGGTGCAGATGCTTTAGAGGAAACGACTCCTCTAGTCTGAAAAGAAAGGAATGTTTATTTGGGTGAATAAATCTTTGCATAACTAGCTACCTATAGAATACTCAGTCTAGGCTGACCCGCTTGTGAATATCTTCCAAAGAACATTCAACAATGTGTAGAGAAGGGCATGAGGAAGAGCTGGGGTGAAGATTACAAGAAAGGACTAATGAGTTTCCATTTTCTCCTGAATGTAAAATCTGAGATGAGACTTAATAATGAACTTAGATAAGTGGAGGTCTTTGCCAATTATAGATGACAAATGAGAAGTTAAATGACAGTGAGTTATGCTATAAATTTGATACATGAACCTCACACTATTTAGTAATTTAAAGTATTAAATCTAGTTTTCAGAATTTTTTTTGGGGGGTGGGGAAAGGCAATTCTTTTCAAGTCTAGCCTACAACAACGGAACAAACATAAGCAAACCGTCTGGTGTGCCTCAAATTCCCAGACTCTACTCTCCTATTTAAATTTCCCCAAAGCAGTTCAAGATGTAATAGCCTTTCTTGTCTTTGTCAGTTGTCCTCTGCCGTCCCCTCCCTTGGCCTGCTTTATTGAGAAATCATTGCTGTGTGCACTGGAAACCTTGGCTTATTGTGACACCACTGTTCCTGGTGTGTCAATGTGCTTCAGGCTCCTTTTTCTCTCTCTCCTTCATCTTTGACTATTTCTGCTTGTGAGATTTCCAGCCTTCTCTCACCTTCCTTCTCAGCTCTGAGTTTCGCTGGACCAGGTTAAAACACAGAGTGTCTAATTTTTGATTTGCCCAGTTGGATGAGTTTTATCTTCATGAAACTCGTACTTTACCTTAGTAGGTTTCCCTCATGATACTATTTCATCTAGATCCTCAGATAAAACCTTGTGCAGTTGCTTCCTTCCCGTCTTTCTGCTTTCCAGACTTTTTTTTTTTTCAGAATTTATACTTTGCTGCAGTATTTATACTCTTGAAGTGCAATTTGGATGTCATCCTAATTTCATACTTTCTCATGGCCTTGGGTTAAAATGTAGTTAAGGTCTCTTGCTGCAGTGAACTCTTTATGACCTTGGCCCCATTCTTGAGATTCATTCCCCCAAGCTGCTTACCTTTGCCCTGTCCATTCTGAACACATTCTGCTTCCCACACCCACAAGAGCTTCCAGAGTGCTTTACTTATCATCTCTATAGCTTGCCTCCCCTTCTCTGGTTAACCACCACCAGTCTCCAGAGTGAAGGGACAACTGTTGGTAGTCACGAATGGCCCTGTACAAAGTGTCATTTCTCATATCACTGCGGTGCTTCCTGGCTTCTTATCTCTCCCTCCTGGTAGAGAGTAAACAGAGCACGTGTCTGTCCATCTTCCATTCTCAGTATCTTGCCATGATTCTGGGGGTGCTTTCTGTTTTACACACTGGGTAATCAAATTACATTTGTTCTCACAAGGGAGAACAGCATGCTGTCCTAGCTGCAGGGGATTGATAAATTCTTCATAACTTTATATTGTACCCACATTCTGATTTGTCTTTCTTTTGTGATATTGAATGGTTTTGTTTTCTCCTTGTATAGCCAATGGTGGCTAATGCCTTGCTTTTGCTCCTAAAGATCCTAGAGGCTTGGACCATTCCGGCCTTTCCATGTGCACTTCAGGAATATCAGAATCATCTCTCATCTTATGCATCCACACCTGTGAATAAAGACACCACCTTCTGCGTCCTATAGTAATTTAATGGACAGTGTCTGGTTTTAGTTACCATTGTTTTCAAATATGACTCCACTCTCTGGATACTCTTTGGTACCTTGAGAGCAAAAGTTATGTCAAATCCACAGCGTGAATCTCTCTTTCAACTTGACATAGTTACAAATATGTTTATAACTATAAACATATATAATTATAACAAATATGTTTATAACATAGTTACTACTACTGTTTTAGTTCAGCAAATGCGGGGACAAGAAAGGTGAGCCAGCACCTTCCTTGGGGGTTTTAATTAAAGTGAGTTTTCATTTCGGAAGTTGACTTCTGCTTAAGGGGAATGAATGAAATGATCTCACAAGTTTCCTGTGAATCCTGGCTCTAGGGAAAGGAGACTCGTAAAGGATAAGTTGGGATATCTTCGGAAAATGTACAGTGTCCTATTCGTCAAAGGAGGAGAGGGGTGAGGATGCTGGCTTCATAGACTCATTTTTCTTTCCAGATAGAGGTTGTATTGGGTAATTTCACACATTTTTTTAATCTCCTTTGTGTCAGAGTTTTGACATTTTCCATTTTTAGCCCAGGTTTTAGGCCTTGCTTTACCCACTTCTCTGATTTTTACCCTTTGTGATGATTTACGTTGTGTGTCTGTGCGCGTGCAGCTGTATAGGGTGCTCTGTTTCAGACCGAATCATAGCTAACCCATGTCCATATGTGAGTTTCCTGTAAGAACTTAATCTTGCCTGCATAGGTGGTAATTGTCTCTTAGGTAATTTCTGGACGGTTCTCAGGGAACTCGAGAATCACAGAGAGTACCACTGGGACCCTAGGGACCTTCTGTGCACACAACACTTTTGCTCTCCTTGGCTCCTTTTGCGGATACATTTCCTGCTCAAATGAGGTTTAATCCAGGTGATGTCAGGAGATCTCTGCTGTCCCCAGAGAGGGGAAGGCAACGCCGTGTGAAGCGCTCTGAAGGAATGCACGCAGCTTTCGGGGCTCTCTCACTCAAGCAGCTTTCCGGTACATCAGTGTCCAAATAAAACACTTTCTGTAGGAGACATAAATCCTGGATCAGGGCATCTCAGGGGTCGAATCTTAAACAGCAGACCTACAGTGACAAGACTGGATGGTTGTATCGCTCTCCCCACTGATGGTGAATTATCCAAATGCAGAAAAGGACTGACTCCGCTTAGCAGAAACTAAATTTCCTGACTCCTCCTGATGTCAATTTCTGCACTGCTTTTGATACATACGTATTTACTGTACCTTTTGAAATACAAACATTAAATTCATAGAGCTAAGCTCATTAGGGATGACGTCAATATTCCTAGTTAATGTTTTTGCAGGTGTCTCCATCTTTGATGAAAGAGATTTAGTGCTGAAGTTCTGGAATACGTGGGATTCTTAGGAATTTGATTTTTGTGATATTGTTTTGCAATATTGTCATCTCACCTTGATCCACCCACTCTAGAAACTTCCTCATAGACATGTCAAGAAGTTTTCCTCCTGGGTAATTTGAGATCCTGTCATTTCGTTAGTAGACAATGACTAGTCATCACAAACATTGAGCCCTGGTGAATGGTACAACAGAAAATACTCTGTGCCCAGGGAGCTAAGGAATGTGCAGAGGTCAGCTGAGTAAGTTGATTCCACAGCCACTCGGTAAATAATTCAGCAGACACAGATGATGTGTGCATAGACCTGTGTAAGCTCTGCATATCACACTTCCAATATGTCTAACATGACAAGAGCTTTACTATTCCCTATAGTATACTGTTTATAGTTGCAAACATCAATTTTATGTCTTACCTATCCAGCACTCCATTTATACATTGTCTTTTCACAGTTCTTTAACGTGTTTTTTTTTTTTTTGAAAGAGCTATGTTTAGTTTTCAAAAGCTTTGCAGCTTATCCATCCAAGAGGCTCAGTGTTTAAGTCCTGTCTTTCTCTGTCTGCTAGCTTTCTCCTTTTTTCCTCTGTCTTAGGCATCAGCGGTTTCCAGCAGGAGGCCCACCCTGAGGTGCAGAAGCTAGGAAGCGGGGCCCCAACTGCTTTACTCTGTTCCCGATAGACTCTCATTTCCACAGTGGGTTCTGCTCATGCCCTTAAGGAAATACATGTCCAGCATTGGTTGCCCTGGTGAATGTACACAATGCTAAGCTACAAGGTAGAACTTTCCATTACTAACTCTTCTTGCCAGAATTCCTGGTGCAGATTTGTGGTTGGAAAGCTTAATCAATACAAAAGATACAATGCATAATAAGGCTAGCAGAGTTATTGTTTAAAACTCCCTTATTCTCCACTTTCAAACTACAGATCATTTTACCTGAGCTTAAGCAGTACACTGAGCACATAGGACACAGTCTACTAACTAGGTCTGTGGGTGTTGAGTGATGCTCGGCAGGTGGTATAAATAGGGATTGAATCAGCATGGATAAAAGAGAGGTCTGGCTTCCCTGAGAGAATGAGGCCAGGTAAGAATTCAAACTTTATTTTCCCCATGTGACAGTGTTGTGAATGAAGCTGGTGGAAACATGCATTTCCCAGCTGTGTGAATTGTAGGCTTCTATTTTTCAAATCCTACTTTAATAAGTGTACTTAAATACTTTAATCTCTCTTCTAACCCACCACCCACCAGAGGTAATGGAAAGGAAAGGTTAATAGGGCAAAGGACGGTGCGGACCTGCTTAGAAATATGTCTTTGGAGCAAGTCCAATTTGTGCTGTCAGGATATTAGTAATCCAGTTCACGTGAATCGGCAGTGCTACCTTGATCCACTCAAAAACACCATTTATGAATGAGCACCAAGCATTCCATTCAGAAGAAACAGGAGGCTCTGCCAATCCACCGGAGTCCACGGAAGTTGCAAGAAGCCCCTGGGACACCACCAGAAATCCTTTAGTGTGCTTCTCTCTATAAAGTCATGACAAATGATGACCAGCAAAGAGTGTCAAGGCAAAGCAATACCACACATGTCGTCCACTGTCTGTTGGGTTATATCTATACCCTTTTCAAACGTCACGTGTTCTCTCAAGCATCTACTCTAGCAAGGCATCACATGCCATTTTTTCCAGGCTGCTTCCAGGAAAACACCACATGTCTCTTCTCCACAAATCATCCTCCCACGTGTCTACTTCATAAAAAGCGTCCTCTCATAAGACAGTTTTCAGAAAAAAACATGAGTCTCCAAAGAAGTCAGAAATTTGCACTTCAATGCGTAGTTCCCTTGCTCCCCGCTTGGCACAGTCCTGCCTGGCACCTTTGGGGGATAGGGCAGCCTCACTGCACTGCTCCTATCTATCATTGCCTTTCTTCTCTGTGTCCCTGTCATGCACACACATTAAATCAAGCTATTCCCCCTTGACTTCCTTCCTACTAGAAGCAGTAGCCAGGAGAATTCATACTTACTCTACATCGTCCTGGGCTGGGCTAGAAAAATCACTTGATCTCAGACAGTTAGGAAGCCCTTTGCCACCCATCCCTCTGAATCTCTGATTCTTTTTTTCTTTCTGCTAGCTAGTGACAGGTCAGAGATACAAGCTTGGTATGCAGTTTGAAGTTCAAATACATGGAGGCATTATATATCCCATCAGAAGTATTAAAACAGTAAGTGAGAAATTGTAAAATGGCTGGCAGAAACGAAGCTCTTCCTAAAAGAAATTTGTGTTTCTATTTTTATTTTTTAAATTATCTTTAATCTTTTTTTACAGTCCAGTCATTATCCCAGTCTACCCTCTGGCAGTTCCTCATCCCATTTCTCCTTCACTGTCTCCATGAGGATGCACCCCATCCCACCCTACCCTACCCTGCAAGGCCTCCCCTTTCCCTGGGGCCTCAAGTCTCTCCAGGGTTAGGTGCATTTTCTCTCACTGAGGCCAGACCAGTGAGAGAGGCGGTCCTCTGCAGTGTGTGTGTCTGGGGCCTCAGACCAGCTAGTGTCTGCTGCCTGGTTGGTGGCTCAGTGCTAAGAGATTCTTGGGGGTCTTAGAAACACAGATTTCTTGGGATCCATCTCAAGGGGAAGCTCTGAGAAATTTGCATCTCTAAACCTATCAGAATATTGAAACAATGGACTCCAAAGAAATGGGGATTTCTCTGGGAATCTCATGCTGGGTAGAGAGAATGGCCATGGCCAGAGGAGAATTTGGCCTGCACAAAGTGAAGCCAAAGATTTTAACTCTTTGTCAGCAAGTAGCCCAGACCCAGGATGAGTCAGTAGTTGGTGAGAACCACACCTTGAAGAGTTACTAGCAAGCATAGCCTTGACTCTGTATTTAAATTAAATCTCCCTGTGGGTCCCTGTGTTGGCCTCTGGGGTTTTCTGGATCTCTGGCCTTTCCAAGGTGTCCACCTAGCATATAGCTCCTTTTCCTATTAACAAGATGAGCCTTTACCCTCTGCATTCTTGTCTGCCCCAGCCTGTCAGGGTTCTCAGGAGCCTGTTTCCTCTCTGGTATACCCTCTTTACCTTTCTCACACACCTATAGGAAAGCTCCCCCCATCTTGCTGTCTGTAACTCCCTCTTGGACATACTTGCCAATGGATTTTAAACTTGCCTGTATTTATGCCTTTCTTTGTTCTACAAATACTATAACACTTTTATGAAACCACTTGTACATCGGAACATGAAATTTGGGATTAGATTAAGTCTTTGTTTCCTCAAAATAGTTCCAGAATAAACTACTCCCTGTTCCCTTTAAGATGAGATCTGTGATTTTAGCACTGGCATTATTAATCTTCAAATTACACGTGTTTTCTAATTCTACTTAAGTTTGTAACCCCTTGGTACACAGACTAAGAAGAACAAAAGCGTGGTTAGGTCTCGTGGGAATATTAATTATGAAATTATAATTGAAGGAGACAATCTGTTCCTGTAATTCTCTAGAGCCTCCACCTCTGCCACCAGGCTCTGATTATTAATCCTGACTCTTTTCCACAGGAAAAGTAAAGACAACATCCCCGAATTGTCTATGGGAAAGATAAAGAGCTCATATTTCCTTGATATTCAAAGCAGCACCCACATATATGACAGAATATTTTGAGTTCTTGCTAATTTTATATAGTTTGTAAATGACTTTTTAATTTCATGGTCTTATGCCTGTAGCTTTCCTCAGTCCTTGAAATATATACTTTCCAGTCATTGATCCTGTCAGGTTATATTAAGTATACTTGTGTATATATAGTAACGTATATTTATATATATTTTATTTATGATCTATTATATACTCATAAGGCATTTCAAAGGACAGTTGTGTTACAGTTGAATATTAACAGATGATAACAGCTTTCCTCCTTTTCTTTAGTCTTTTCAACAGAAATAAGATGTGGAATATAATCTTTTTCGCTTCCCCTATTTTATTGCTTTTTATGATTTGGTAATTCACTTGTGTGGCCCTTACAGCATCTGCATAGGCTCTGTGGGGTTGGAGTTACTCTCTCCTTCTCTGTGCATGTTTCATAGTATACATTTTTTTGTGTGCCAACTTTGACTCTCATTGTTTTGCACTCCTGCATAGAGGAGGAGGCTGGAATAGGCTGAAGACCCTCACCCCCTCTGCTCCTTTCTTTCTCGTTGACTTTCTTCCGTGAACCTCTCTCTACCCTCTTATAAGCCCGACAACTTCCGAATCCACTTTCTTCCTTTATTCTTGTATACCCATATTCAATTTAATTTTCATTTTTGTCTTAAAGATTAATAGAAGCTCATTTTTATCTCTGCTGTTACTTGAGAACAAGTATGATACTACTGAGAGTCAAAGAGAAGTCCCTTAATTACTTCCTTTTTATTTTTGAGATTATAATTTAATTGCAGCATTTCTCCTTTCTCGCCTCCTTTCAAACCTCCCTACGTACCTATCCACTCTCCTCCAAATTCTTAGGCTTTATTCTACTGCTTGTGAGTATTTGTATATAGATATTGTACTGGCTAGTTTTGTGTCAACTTGACACAGCTGGAGTTATCACAGAGAAAGGAGCTTCAGTTGAGGAAATGCCTCCATGAGATCCAACTGTAAGGCATTTTCTCAATTAGTGATCAAGGGGGAAAGGCCCCTTGTGGGTGGGACCATCTCAGGGCTGGTAGTCTTGGTTCTATAAAAAAGCAGGCTGAGCAAGCCAGGGGAGGCAAGCCAGTAAAGAACATCCCTCCATGGCCTCTGCATCGGCTCCTGCTTTCTGACCTGCTTGAGTTCCAGTCCTGACTTCCTTGGTGATGAACAGCAGTATGGAAGTGTAAGCCGAATAAATCTTTTCCTCCCCAACTTGCTTCTTGGTCATGATGTTTGTGCAGGAATAGAAACCCTGACTAAGACAAATATATATTCCTAATATAACCTTTGAGTCCATGTAATGTTACCTGTATGTGTGCTTTCAGGACTGACAGTTTGAATTAGATGAACAATTGGTGTGCTCTGCCCCGAGAACTACCTTTCCTGCTTCCAGCTTTACTAAGTTCCTATATAGCTCTTTGTGTATGGTTGAGTCTTCATTGACTGCCCAGTTTTGCATGTTTCTTGCTATCTTCCTGTTCAGATCATGCTTGGGAGGGATGCCATCTCATCTCATCTCATCTCATCTCATCTCATCTCATCTCATCTCATCTCATGCTACTTATCTCATCTGGTCTGACCTTATCCTATCTTAGAGAATAAGAAACCTGGTAGAATCCAGGAGTTTCCTATAATTAGCTTCTTTGTTTTTCTAAATATAGTACTTGAGACACTTCCTATTAGGTTAATAATAATCTTTTACAAAATCAATTTGTCCAAAAAAATGCGATCTGTCTAGGTAGATCACCTTCATTTTATGTATTTTATATAGCAGCTTTACATTTCTCTTTAAGTGCTGCTCTCAGCAGGCTTTGTCCTTCCCACTACACTCCCCCCTCCCCTTACCTATGTGATGAGTGAAGACAAACAGGCATTTGTCCTTAGGGCCACACCACATAACTATGGCACATATTCAGGAGCTAAAAATCTTTACATTGCCAGATCCTTCTAGTGGAACATATTTGCTGCTACTCATAGGGAAGATGCTCTTCAGATACTATTGGGAAACCCCAGTGGCAAAGGAAAGGGAGATGGAATGGTCTCTATAGCTGTGCATGTGGGAGGGGGACTGCTGTCTTTGCAGTTGATAGATCTTGAAAACCTTGGTCATTTCTTTTGCATTAGTTGAGAGGGAAAGAGTTTAGAGAAGAAACAAATCTTACTAGTGTCATTTGGTAGCAGTTACCTTTCAATTCTCCCGCAGAGAGGTAGGTAGCTTTACCACACATTCCCCAAGCACTGCCTGGCCTCTCAGCTTCCAAAAGACACAAAGGATCTAAGAATTGAGCTGTCAAAAAATCTCCATCAACCGGAGCCACGATGGATCTCCAGTTTTCCTGATACTTCCTTGGATGTCCTAGTCTAAGATGATTCTTGTTTTCCTTCCTCAGTATATATTCTTGAATATATTTAGAGCCTATAATTATCCTTTTTCCTATATTATTTTTGTGAGTCTAGAACCTAATACTCCATAATTGGGATGGGCACTGCATTCTTCTAATAATTAAAAATGATACATTGTAACATGTTCAGATAGCTGTCAATGGAATACCTTTAAATATATATAAATATATAAATATACTTAAAGCTTCCCTTTAAATATATTGCTGGCATACTTTTCTCCCTTATAAACTATTCCTAAGACATTTTAGCCAACTTGGTATATACTTCCCAGTTAAAAGAGCAAATCAATTATATTTAATTAAGAGAAAAAGATACATTTTAGATATTTTCCTGATATTGCTTATTTTATGTTATGAGACAGGTTTCATACCTCAAATTCATTACACAGTTGAGGCTGGTCTAGAACTCCTTATACTCTGTCTCTGCATTCCAAAGGTTTGGATCGCATACGTGAACTACTATGCATAGCTTTCTATGAGATATTTAGCAATAATTGACAGTTTAAATTTAATTATGTAGTAATATAATTTTATACACTGGGGCTTCATTCTCACTTACTTACACTTGGTCTGGATGTTTAATCTGCGGAAGTTTAGCTTTTGACAAGAAGTGTTTTTATGAGGAAATGTTTTGTTCCCCGAAACCTTTTCTCTGAGTTGCCAGTGACAAGCTCGCCCAGAGAGCCACACCATCGTCTCCAGTGCTGACAATGGCTCGTCTTCTTTCCCTTAGTGACACAAATGAGGTTGACATCCCACCCAACACCCGGGTTGGCACCAAGCGCTATATGCCTCCAGAAGTGCTGGACGAGAGCTTGAATAGAAACCATTTCCAGTCCTACATTATGGCTGACATGTACAGCTTTGGACTCATCCTCTGGGAGATTGCAAGGAGATGTGTTTCTGGAGGTAAGAACGAAACATCTTTGAGAAGTTACTCACGGGAGATGTTTGCAAATCCGTTCTGATCAGAAAGGATTAAAGTTGGCACGCTATGTACAATATCACATTTTCTTTCTTTCCTCGCCTTCATTTCTGTTGATGTAGTCATAATCCTTCCAGGAAATACTTGACATATTAGAACCTCCTCTGCTGGCTGCCTCCTCTCATTCTCTGGCCAGTGAATGTGCTCTTCCAGATTCTCTGCCTGCTTTCCCTGGCTTGTCACATGACACCCTCTGCCTCTTGTTCTACCATCTCACTTCTCTTAAAAGTTCACCAGTAGTTACCCCCACACCCTCTCCTACCCCTTCCAGCTTCTCCTCACCCATCCCAACCCCCTGCTGCGATCTCCATCCTTCCTCTGCAGAGGTAACCTGGAGACACAGGAGAGTGGAGCACCCATTCCTGAGCACTCATGTATTTCCTTCCTTCCTTCCTTCCTTCCTTCCTTCCTTCCTTCCTTCCTTCCTTCCTTTCCCCCTCCCTCCCTTGTTCCTTCTCCTTTTTTGTTAAAATGAAAAGTTAAATGAAGATAAAACATAAAAATTTTGTTATTGTTCATGTTCATTTTCCCATAAGCATAAGAATTCCTAGTAAGGCCAGCTACTTGGCATACATTCTAGGAACCAAATTCGGATCCTCTACAGAAGCAGCAAATGGGTGCAAGCGTTCATTCATCTCTTTGGCCCCTGGTTATATCTTATGTCTCATGTGGTTTGTACACCTAGCTGGCCTTACCATCCCTCAGTCCACCCATGTAGTGAATTAACTAGAGACAGGCTTTACTGTCAAGATGTATTTGGGTCAATGTCTCTAGAGTTAGAAAGAAAATGCTCAAATGAAGTGAAGTCTGCTATAAGCTGGGCCCAGTATTTCATTACTTATGTACTGAGAGTACAGTGAATCCCAGTTGAAGAATAACAAACATAGATAATACAAGTAATAATGCTATGCAGTCATAGCCTGTCCACAAATGACAAACAGGCAATGAATATGAACTGCTTAAAGAAAAGTTTTGAATCATTGGGTCCCTTATATTTTATATGAGTTTGAATTCACAAAAAAGGAATATAACACAAACCCTAGATTTTTGTCTGAATAAATCTTCAGTGAAATATGATTATAGTTGATGTTTGGCTTTGAGATAGATTTTCACTGTGGAATCCAGATTGGCACTGCACTATCAATGTAGTCCTGCCTGGATTTGAACTCAGGCCTGTCATCTTTCTCCCTCTGGTTCCCTAGTACTGATAGGTATATACCATCATCCTACTGAATTTAATGGTGTGACAGCTGATCTTATAACTGGATGGTTTCACAATGTTCTGATAAAGGTGACAGCATTCCTACAAAAGGAGGTAGAGTCTGAGGGATTATTCAGGAACCCTCTCCATCACTTGAGGACAAGGGTTATTTAGAGTTAAAATGAGCTATTAGACTGGATGAGATATGGAAAATAGAAAATTCAAAGAAGAAAATGAAAATCAGATAATTTCCAAACCTAAGATGAATCATGGCTAGTATTTTTGACGATACAACTTTTCAATATTGAATGTGCAAAACTTCTCATAACTAAACACAAATAAATGAATCTCACATTTGTTTAAGTACGATACTCTTCCAAACTTGGGATGCTCTCGGTCTCACATGCCAGCAATAGAAGCAGTTACATCTGATTTGGCATTGATTCAAGACATGTCTCCTAGTTTTACATGGAGACCTAATGTGGACTTTTAAAATATATCTAGCTCATGGAAATTGAAGATGCTTATTTTACCAGCCTTTGGAATGTAACCAGGAGATGAGGGAGGCACTTGAGGACCTATGATAGGATGAAGCACTGGGCTCTCTAGTAATTTTTTTGTAAATCAAATTGTCATTTGGGAAAATGCTTTTCAAGACTTACTTTGTTGTTAATCAGAACCCGTGTTTAAGAGCAATAGATTTTTTTTAATTGAGGAAATTTGCATGTTAGGCATATTTTTACCAGTTCGTAGAAAATAATATAATTAATAAACACATCTTCAGGTATAGTGGAAGAATACCAGCTTCCCTATCACGACCTGGTGCCCAGTGACCCTTCTTATGAGGACATGAGAGAAATTGTGTGCATGAAGAAGTTACGGCCTTCATTCCCCAATCGATGGAGCAGTGATGAGGTAAGGCTAGGCTTAGGGAAGGGATGGCTGACTTCTAAAAATGCTTCTGTTTTGTCAAAAATTGTAATATGCATCACTGAAACTCATTTTGATGGTGGCAGCAGTGCTGTCTCATTGTGGTATCTGTATAGAACTATCTGTAGTCATCAAATCTATTCTCTTTTTTTCCGACTTTATTTTGTCAGTTACATAACATAGTGAATGGTCACGATTGAGCCTGTGTAACATTAGTTGAAGTGGACCTGATTTTGTTTCCTAGCTCACAACCTCCTGAGAACATTATTTTATACATCAAATGTGACATTTGCATAACAGCTATTGTTTCCTTCTCTTTGTGTCTTTTAAAGCACTGTGGGTTTTATTTATTTATTTTTTGTTTTTTTTTTTGTTGTTCTTTGTTTGTTTGTTTTGTCTTTTTCTCTATAACAAGTTCAAACCCTTCTTTTCAGAACTTGGTAAACAAGGGAAGGCTAGAGTTTCTACACTGTGACATAACACAGGCGCCCTCTGCTAACCTACCTCAGGGTTCTGGCCTCTTCATCAGCATTAGGCCTTGGAGTGAGAGAGAAGGCTTGTTGGTTAAGAGGGTGCTCTCTGTCTGAGGTGGACCTGATTTTGTTTCTCTGCTCACAACCGCCTGTAACTGTAGCTCTAGGCAATATGGTGCCCTCTTCTGACATCTCTGGGTGCCTGAACTCATAGATTTGTGCACTCACACATGCACATACAAAACACACAATTAAAACAGAAATATTTTTAAGTTTTGAAAATTGAAATATAATTTTATTATTTCCCTGTTTTCTTTTTCTCCCCAGACCCTTCCTGTGAACCCTGTGATCTTTCTCAAATCCATAGCCTCCATTTTTCAAATTATTGCTTTACACACACACATTTACACACACACACACACACACACACACACACACACACACACACACATTTGTATATGTATTCCTAACTATATAAGTACAACCTGCTTAGTCTGAATAAAGTTACGTGTATGTGTATGAGTTTAGGACTGTCCATGATGAGAGTGGGAAATAGTCTTTCTCAGGGAAGAGCCCCCCCAATTGGTTATCAAATTGTATAGTGTGTGTATATACCTATATACACACATATATTATATATTTATACTTGTGTATATATATTTATGTTTATAAGTATATAATATAAACACATTTTTACGTATTTAATATATATTTGCTCAAAATCACAAATCTGTTTATTGTAAGGGTTTATACGTGAAGCCCAAATAAGTGGGAAAGGCAGGCTGCTGCCAGGCTGGATAAAGTGAGTGGAACAGACCTGGCGTTGTTCTCTGCGCCAGTGTCTCTCCATATACCTTCCCGCATTCACTCTCCCACAACCGAGTCTCTGGCATGTTGGAAATTTCGTTCAGGAGGAGTTAAAGCACATTCTGGGCCCAGCAAAGGCAGGTGCACATAACACTGTTCATAAAGGCAGTGTCCGTATAAATCCCATCAACTGCGTCATTGGCCTGGTGTGTAGCTCTTGCATTGCTGCTTAGTGTATGCTTTCTAAGAAGCCATGCAGAGAGCGTTGTGAGGTGCTGGAGTCATAGTCTGCTGTGGTAGACTGTGGGTATTGGTATCATTTGAAAGCTCTTCACTGATGATTTTTAATGAAGCAGGATTGTGCCTTGCAGCAAGAACAATTGGTAGACCCTAGGCAAACCCAGGAGAAA
Source organism: Mus musculus (assembly GCF_000001635.26). Taxonomy (NCBI): domain Eukaryota; kingdom Metazoa; phylum Chordata; class Mammalia; order Rodentia; family Muridae; genus Mus; species Mus musculus. The sequence goes on along the minus strand of NC_000069.6, from coordinate 141,841,179 downwards.
GATTTAGCAAACCTATCCACAGGCCATTAATCTTGTTAAGAGGTACAGCCTTGTGCTGCTGCTAGAGCAGACTGGCATGATTTAGAAATACCATGTTTCTTTGAGCAGTACAGAATTAGATAAAATATTGAAATACATAATGTGTTGTAAACAATCTAGAGAGGAGCATTCAGACCCACTGAGTATATCATGTTTGTTTACCACTGTCGTTAAAGTCATTCTTCTTTCTCCTCATAGCCTCTTGTCTTCTCTTGTCACCAGGGAGATGTGAGAGTCTGTGGGAGTCGTGATCCGTTCACATGAAATTCAGTGTTCATACTTTCCTGGTGCCTTAAAAATAGCTTCAGAGCTCATGAACACCAAGCAGCTAAAAGCCAAACTGCGTGCCATGTAAAGAGTACCTGTCTCTGACTTCACTCCAACGTTCTTTCTCTTTCAGTGTCTCAGGCAGATGGGGAAGCTTATGACAGAGTGCTGGGCGCAGAATCCTGCCTCCAGGCTGACGGCCCTGAGAGTTAAGAAAACCCTTGCCAAAATGTCAGAGTCCCAGGACATTAAACTCTGACGTCAGATACTTGTGGACAGAGCAAGAATTTCACAGAAGCATCGTTAGCCCAAGCCTTGAACGTTAGCCTACTGCCCAGTGAGTTCAGACTTTCCTGGAAGAGAGCACGGTGGGCAGACACAGAGGAACCCAGAAACACGGATTCATCATGGCTTTCTGAGGAGGAGAAACTGTTTGGGTAACTTGTTCAAGATATGATGCATGTTGCTTTCTAAGAAAGCCCTGTATTTTGAATTACCATTTTTTTTAAAAAAGAAAGATACTTTAATTTTTACCAAAATAAAACAAATATTGTAGATGTTTGAAGGTTTATACAGCTATAGTTTAAATAATAACAAAAGGTCTTCCTAGAAATGTTCCTGGAAGTCAAAATGTTTTCTCCATTGGCAAAATACTCTTGCACTCTAGAAAACAGAACAGCCTGTGAACATAAATTAGAATTCAACTTACTGCCCGACACACCTCAGACTGTTTGGGCCAGCCCTGCTCTGGGCTGCCAGTGCAGAGTCAATGCGCACGCATACAAGTCCCCCCTGCCTGGGACCACAGCTTGGACTCCTCCTGCAGCTTCAGCCAGAGTGAAACAAATGAAGGGTTGGTGTCACTGGTAGGATTATGTGTTGGTGGGTTCTTCGGAGCCACTCCTGCTCCTGGGTGTGGTAGGCAGCTCTTTCAGGCAATGCCTCCTCCCCCCTTGCATTAAACACCAGCAAAGCTTTCTCATGAGCTGCTAAGAATCGACATGTGCCTACTTTTGTGCTCATAGATCAGAAGATCAATATTAAATAAAACTGTCAGGAATGTAGTAGAGAGAGACAGGGGGATTTAAAAATGGAAGTGATTTGGGCGTGTATTATAAGGAAGACGTGCCAGTGAGGCAGAGCGGAGGCTGAAGGAGCAGCAGATACATGGCTTGTTCCTTCTATGTGCATAAGAACCCATCACAGCAGCCCAGGAAAGAAGTGTGCACGGCACAGTTTGTATAGATATGTATAGTTTTATGTTGTCGTGTTGTCTAAATCTCTGACTTCAGAGACAGAGAGGAAGCATCTGATCTGTCAGGTTAATGTCCCTACACTTTAATTTAAAAATAAGCAGAGGAAAGTTGATGAGGTCATCAAACATCATGGCTGTTGTGATTTCTCCTAGAATAGATATATGGGTCTGGTATGGACCTCTTACATGGACATTTCACACCTTAGGTACAACTCATTTACTCTCATGTGCATTTCACTTCTAATTTATTCTGTTTCTCTAGTATAGCACGTACGCAAAACATCTTGTGATTCAGTCCTGGGAGGTCTTAACTTTTGACTCTCTGTGCGAAATCACTTATATGACCAGTATTCCTTAGAAACAGGACGGAGATAAAGTGTAAAATGGCACACGGCCCTCTCAACTTTCTTCACATAGTTCCTTACTCTGTTTCTTCCATAAAGGTTAGAAATTGCGTTCTTGTTATTAAGAAAGGTGGAAGTACTTCCTATGCCTTAGAAAGTGACATTCCTCCCAGATTCCTCCAGGGGGCAGTGTTTTCCTATGCATCTCACCACTGGGTGCGTGAAAGATGGAGACCTTAGGAAAAATTGACAGCTGCATGAGAAATGAGGGAATGTTTTACCCCTTTTCTGGAGTAGACGTTCATCTGGAAAAAAGTCCTGGAGCTCAGTGTCTTTGCGCTGTACCTGGAGTTTAGGAAAACTGTAAAGAAAAGCATCCCTCTGTGTTTCACTCTACGGTACTGCAGGGCCACAATTTAGTTTCCACTACAATAGATTTACTCAGTTCTTAAATTTGAAAAGATAAAAACTGGTTGTTAATTTAACGGTCATCACATTTTGCTCTTACTGAGGTCAGTGCAAGCTAAGCCATCGAAGCGCCTTTTCTCTGTTAAATTATATTTGCTGAAGTTTTCCCATTTATTCCTGTCTAAGTATGGCAGTCACCTGAGCCTGGAAGAAAAACCTTATTGCCTCTAGACAGATCCATCTGTAAACACGTACGGAAGCATTTTGCCAGTTTAGTGGGTACATTTTGATTTTTATTTTCTGGGTTTTTCTTAGGTTTAAGTGAGGTTGTGGGGACCTCTTGGGTCAAACTGTATTTTCTTATTGGTAGATTTTAAAATGTGTGCAAATTTAAATCAGAATGTTTTGTGAGGAAGCTGTTGATGATTTAAAGTGTTCTAGATTTCTAGGGTTCCTGCGAAAAACGGGGAGAAATTTGAGTGTCAAAATTTCATCTATGTGGCTCATTTTATTGCTTTGGGGAAAATCAACTGCTTATTTGCTAATTATTGACCTTATTTATTCAGTATAAACTTCTTGAAATTATTGAGATCCTTTAAAAAATCCACTCAGTTATTATGAATTTTCAATAAGAATTTATAATTTATTTATGAATATAATTTCTGTCTTATGAAATCCTAATTGATACAACTAAGCTGTTAAGGACTACCTGTTGACTTTCCAGTAATCCATGATAACCTTTAAACTTCTAGCATCTCAGAAAAATACATTTATTTTATTTTATTTTTTTCTCTAACTTCCTGCAAATTAATAATATAATTGACTGCTGCTTACCCTCAGGACTCTTTCAAAGAGCAAGATTTTCTTCTAACTTCTCTCCCCTGAAGGAATCCTAAATTATTAATTGTTAGATAAGCTTTATGTGTCCAAGTTTGTGGTTGATGTGTGTGTGTATATAGTATATAAATATAGATGTATATGTAAATATGTTCATTCTGGAGTCTGGCACAACTCTAGTATGTGGATTAGAAAGTAAAATATTATGGATGATAAAGTCCTAAATGAAGATTAATATTTATTTATGGAAGCATGTACATTGTGAACTCCCAAATGAAAAGCAGTTAAACAGTGTGTATGACTCAGGCAGCGCACCCCGATGTTGCTCCTGCCCGTTCTTTATACTCCCCCAACAGAAAGCTTCTTAGGGGACATGCTGGACTTGGCTTCCAGGAAATTTGCTGGCACATTTCGTTTGGTGTGTGGTCCAGGCTCACAAGTCCCTAATAATCACCAGTTTTCATGTTCCTCAGGCCAACCAGATTCATCACACTTCTTGGTTTATGGATGGAAAGGCAATGAGAATACATTTTTTTTAAACTTGAACATGTTTTGGTGGTTACACCATCTCAGAAACTCCCAGTCCCATAAAGAGTGGAAAGGAAAGGGGCTGTGTCAAAAATGATACAATTTAACAGAACTGACTGTTAGAGAAACTAATGCCATAGATTTTAAGAGAAAAATTGGTAATATTTAGGGAGAGCAGTTCTTTTCTGTTTGTTTCAAAACAAGACTCATTTGTGTTCTATCGGGGAACCAGTGCCTTATGGAATTTGTATATACTGTAATTATTCAGGGTTAGGGAACAAACAGTTGTATTTGTTACAAATTGTGTATGACTTGTTTTCTTATTTCCCTCAATAAAATGGTGTCATTCTCCCCATTCAAAAACTATGACTGGTGTTTCATAGTTGGGCCTTTTCTTTGTCTTTGAAATGACCTCATGACAGCAGCTGGGAAGGGCAGCCTCTGAGGAGGCAGAGGCAGGTACGTCTGTGCACCAGCATCCTGAGGTAAGAATGAACTGGCGTCTTCCACTTTCTGTTTAGGGAACGCTGTCATCTCCTGGGGGTGAGTAGTTGGTAGGTAACAGGACAGAGTCCTGACGGTGTCAGCACTTGAATAGTGTGCTAGTATTCACTGAGGGGGTATGACTGATAATCCAGATCTGGGGGAGCAAGACTGAGAGGCAGAGGGTGTCATCTGAGGTAGTAGGCTTGGATTAGTAGACATGATTGTTGGTGATGAAAACCTGGAGTTCAGGTTTTGGGATTGGCTTTTGTGTATTTTGAAATCCTCAGTATGGTAGATGCTTTACAAAGATTGCAAGAGAGTGAATTCTCCGAAGCGGACCATGGGAGGACGAGTAAGAAGTCAGTGGAGTAAGGATTAGGTTTAGAGATGGACTTGAAGGGACCTAATGATCTGAAGGGCAAGAAATAAGGGTTACAGCAAGGGAGCCTCATGATATGAGAGAAACTGGCTATTTTGGTTTTAGGAATGAGACTCTTATCTCAGAAGCACCCCTCAACATGAAACAAGAACTAGAAAGCCCTCTGCAAAGAGGAAATGGGGTGGGGGTGGGGAGGCTATTTGTTGAGTGTGGATCTGGAGGACAGCTTGGGAAGCCTGAGTCCGAGGGACTCTATTTGAGATTGGAAACAGAGAGGAAGCCCAAGACTGTTTGCATTGGGCAGCTAGAATGGTTTGAATCATAGAAACTAGGGATTAAAAGGCCTGACATTTGGCATTTTAGTCTCTTACCCTTGTGCCAAGAAAGTACACCCCAATATTTGGGGTTCAGATGAGCTTAACTCTGTTCTCCCCTTTTCCTTTTATGATTCTTCAGGAACATATACTCTGTGAGCTCCCAATATTTTCAACCATACCTTGAGATAAAATGCCTTTCCACCCTTTCCTCCAGGCTCTTAAAAACTGGAATGAATATATGAGCACAGAGCTGCTCATGATGGGAGAGCTATGGCTGCTCATCAGCCCAGCTTTGCTTTTCTGGGACTGAGGAGCATTCTTTACCTGGTACCATCAATTGACAGGGAGGAATAGATTCAGGGCAAGGTCAATCTCAGAACTCTAATGACCTCATAGACGTGCTTTTGGGGTTGAGAGCTCACTGATTTGACCTTGACAAAAACATTTGCATATTGTCCAACATGTGGGACAACATCAGTGAAACTTGCAGCTACTGAATCTCAAAGAGGGAAGAGGTTGAGACTAAAGTGTATTGTGGAACATGGGTTGTATTTGCTTTGTGGCTAACTGGCTTTATTTGCTTCTTAATCAAATTGTCATTCTTTAATCCACAGACATCCCATGGAGACTATGTATGCAAGGCGACCTTACATATTTTCATTATTTATCTCTTGAATAAATACTTGAGTTTGTCACTGTTGTGTAGGTCCTGGGGGGGGGAGGGGGGGTTTCTCTTCGCTATCATTGTGGCTTGCCTTTGTTGGCTAGCCAAGACAAGCCAAGAGGTCAAGGGGTAGATGGCATTCGATTTACAGTATTGCCCCAAGTCAGTGTGTCATTGAGCTGAGTCTGCTCTTCGTCCCCAGAGGCATAGCTGTCCCACGTCAAACCTGGAAACTTTCTGCTTGTCCACCTGAGTCACTGAGGCCCTGCACTAAGACAGACGTGTCTTCTGGGATTCATGATAGCTCTGGGCTGCCTCATGAGGCTTGTCTTTTGTTTCCTGTTATTGTAGTTATTTACAAACTCCACTGGAGATCAGCTCTTTGAGTGTAGCACATGGCCATGTTTATAATAAGATCCAGAAATGTTGATGCAGGTGCTGGGGCGTACTGATGTATTAACTGCGCCCCGGTATCCCTTGCAAGCTTTGCCACACTCCCCAGCCGCATCCAGACAAAGTAACCCAAGGTAGGTTAAGGCACTGGCCCAGAGATTGCTATGTGTGATGTAGCTGGAGAAGCATCCTTCTAGATCTTCACCCTACCATGGAGGAAGATTGTGATTACCATTCATACAAGACTCAAAGGTTTTTTTGTCTTACTGAAAAAAAGAAAATCCCCACTAACTTTTGGACATGAAGCATCTCTATGTTATAAAGAAACGGAGTCTCTGTTGCTTATAAATATAATTTATTACCTGTTTAAAAATTCTTTCTTACATTTGTACATGTTGGCTGACAAGAGTAAATGCAGGCAGTTTACAAACCAAGGGGACGGCAGGTAAATTGGGTGAGGCAACCAGAGAGAGAAAAGAGGCACACCCAAAGCCGGTACACCTCAACCACACAGCAAGGCGATGAGGATGAGCAGAATGCTGGAGAGCACTCCGCAGCCACTGGGGGTCATTAGGAAAGGAGTTGCATAGAAGATACAGCAAGACAGAATTCCATAACAAAGGAAGGAAGAAGTGCTCCATATCTGAGAAGCCAAGGTCATGTTGTTTTGCTAAAAAAAGAAAAACTGACAAAGCATAAAATTTCAACCTGATACTTCTGAAGTTGAACTGGTCCAAAGAAGACAGCAGGAGGGTGACCCAGCTGCTTCTTCCTTTTTTTTTTTTTTTTTTTTTTTTAAAGCAGAAAGCTGGGATTGTTCTCTCATGAATATGGGTTTTCTTCTTTAGAGCACGGAGGAAGATTACTGGTTCCTTACAGCTCAACATTAAGCTTAATAAACACAACACTGTGACATCTTACACACACATACACACACACACACATACACACAGTATACATACAATAATGATATTCCCTGCAACTTGGCTAAATACATTGTCTGAAGGGTGAGGGCATCAATACCCATAGTCGGGACTAGGAACAAGTGAAAGAAAGAATGCGAGTCATGTCTTCAACTGGCTCCTCTTTCTTTCCAATAATCTGGAGAAAAATATATCTGAATACATATGTATGCAGTTATAGGTGCCATTAATGTCTTTAGAAACACAGAAATGGGCAAAGGCATTTTCTACTAGCTGTGGATTTGTTTGGAATGCTATCTTAAAATGGGTTTAATACAGCACAGAGCTCATCAGGATGCTTTGATGTTGCCACATCATCACTGAGTGAAGATCAAAGGCAGAGAGCTCATCCCTTAGGCTGCCCATCAAGACAACTAGCCCACAGTTGACAGTCACCATGGCCACGGGTCATCAGGCTCCATGGCATTAGGCCTTTGGCATATAAAGATGGTATGGGGTTTAGGCTTATTTAAAATGGGTCTTACAGTAATTTTACCTGCAATTTATAATTCTGCCATAGCACAGGTTCCCAAATGATATATAAAAAGCTGGTGTACCATAGCAAATAACATGGCTGGTGGACAGCTGATTGTATTTCAGGACACTCTCTGGTTTTCTGCTTAGTAACTAGTGGGTTTGGCCATGACTGTCCTGATATATGGCAAGGGTTTCCAATGTAGCATTTTGGTACTCTTGGGATAGATACCTTCATATAAAGTTTAGTATACTGAAGACTTGCAGGTCGCCACTTACATCTCTTTGGCTTTGCCTGCTAGTATATTTATGGAGTGCATCTATTTGTCCTGAGGATACCCCAGCCACAATTAAATAGGCCTCTGAAAACACCTTTGGTTGAATAAGCCTGTTAATATCCCACCACAGATCAAGAAAGGAAGTAGGCAAGCCCACTGGACTTTCTGAAGACTATTGCAGTAAGTTTTCAGAAAAGGGGGCAACCATTTGACCAAAAGAACTAAAGGATTCACAACTGCATTGTTAGTTTGAAGAGATATTCCACCCTGGTACATGCAGGCCATCTCTACTCATTAAACCAATGAGCTTAAGTGTCAGCTTTTTAGAAACAGGTATGACTTCATATGGCTTATTTAGCCTATATGACCATAAATTAGTATTGGTTATAATAAGTGTATTCCTCATAGTCCCAATCCCATCAAAAAGTTATCGGGTGACTGTCAAAGTGGTCAGTGTAAGCAGAGGTGACACAATCGGATATCTTGGGGTAGAGAAACAGGATTTTGTTGTATAGACAGAGAGTTAAAAGGTTTTCAGTCAATGTCAGCTCAGTATGCTTTAAAAATACAAAAACAATACAAAACTAAAGGAGTAAGATAGTTGGTCCCACGAGGCACTCAGAAGGCAAAAAACCAGTTTTATTATCTTGAGAATAATAATAAAAATATTTTTCTTTTGGATCTATAAAATAAGATGCTCATTGGCCATTATCATCTTTACAAATGATTGATTTGAACAATGATGTCCTGGTTTACAAAGCTGCTCAGTAAAGGTGTCTCGAGCCTAAGTCCACCCACACTGTGTTTCTGTAATCCTCCTTTGCCACCACTGGCCTTGGACTTACACCAGCACATATCTCTGAATAGATTACTTTTCCAGAGCAATTACTCAGCTCAAATTCGTGTTCATCTTGAAGACCGGGGAATAAGTAAATCTTTCTTACTTTTTCTCTCATATTATCTAACATCCTTCTACATTGATTAGCTCCAGAGCGCAGACTGTAGGGATGTGTATGGATTGTGGGATAGAACATTCTCCCTATAAGCTCTCTTTGTCCTATGGCTATGTAGGTGTGTGTGAATGACCCAGGATCATAGGTGCCAGGTCCTCATCAGAGACACACAGAGATGTAGGCAACCATCTACTCTCTTCCAGATGTGAACTGTCTAAATCCTACCCTCTGAGTGTTTCCCTTTCAATCATTTTTAGGAGAAATGTCCTTAAAACCTAGTTTTAATACCTATTTCCTAGAGGATCCTAAATATAGTCATTGCAACTTTCCCCTAAAGGATGTCTCTACTCTTTGATAGTGGAATAATTAAAATCTTTAGAATCATAGAATATATGAAAATAGCTAATGATATACTTTGATCTTGGACCTCTTATTCCCCAAATTATCCTTTCCCAGAAGAGATTAATTTGCTCAGGTCAGGATGGAATTCTTTGTGTAGCAGAGACAATGTGTCTGCTTTGAAAATGTTTGGCTGTGACTTTCTTGACACATGCTTAGACTCAAGCCAATTTGAATTAATGTCAATAAGAAGAGAACATGAAGTTTTAGATTCCTAATCTCAGGTCTACTTCATCTGAAGATCATTCGTCTTGATTAACAGCCACAACTTCCATGTCCATAGAGACAGGATTCTCATTTACAAATGTAGAGCAGGTTTGAACAGGTATAGTGGTACATAGTTAAACTCTCACCACTTGAGAGGCTGTGGAAATAGGGTCATGGATTTGATGATGTTCTGGGATACCTAGCAAGAATATATATGCCCAAGGTGATGCCATGTGTGTGGAGCTGTTGGGCAGGGAATCTTTCTTCTTTGTGAATACAGTTTATATTTCTAAAAGTCAGTGTTTGGGAGTTAAAAGATTTCAAATATGCAAAGCCCAATGACAATTTTCAGAGACTTTTAAAAATACAGATTCCATACATGTCTATCACAAGAAAGTAACTTAAGATGTGTATGAGTAAGTTGATGACGTGCTATACCCAGAAAGTTGTAAAATGGATAATTTAACTGAAGAATACGAGAATAAGAGAATTACACATGTAGGTAAATTTCACCATGTCTATTTGTCACAAATGTCGAACTCCACAGGTACTTAACTCTCTTTGTTAATTTTTTGTAAGCTGTATATGACATTGAGTAACTATGTGGCAGGCCACTAGATGGCACCAGGCACAAATAATTTGTTTTTCTACCCACCCACAGCAAGCAAGGCATTCCTGAGAAGCTCTGTAGAAGTCAGACATGCCACAGGGGTGATGATGAAGCTCCCTCTAAGATGAACTGTGGCAGGTGAAACGTGTGTGTTGGAAAGCAGCAATCTAACAACTATCATTTTCTTCCCAAGGAGAAAGAGCAGACTGCTTAGTGAAAATTATTTGATGTATGGTATGTTCTAGTTTGGAAACTGTCATTCACATGATAGAAAGTGGTTTTATGACATATGATTCCTTCATAAGAGATCAGTCATTTTTCCTTTTCCTGTTGTGAGAGTCTGAATACAAAAGCAAGTATCTCTAGATGCTTGAACACGAGGACTCTCAAAATATTCAATAATGTTGCTTTGGTTATATTCAGTATTTCTGTGTTGGTGACTTAACAGTTTTTAGGATAAATTAACCAGAATAGCAACATATTTGTTCCTCTTGACTTAGCACAAAGCATTGAAGTTACACAGAACATCCAGTCCAGACCTCTCAGTTTGGATTTCTTTGATGGTTCCAAAATCCAAGAAGTGTAGAGGAACCTTCACACTTGTTTCAAGAGGCAGCAAAGTCTTTCTTCCTCTTACTTTTTAAGAACATCAATCAAACTCTTAAAAGTTCGAACAAACTCATGCTTACAGATATCAGCCAACAAACTTCGTTAGGAGTATAGAATTTCCCTTCCACAGTCAGTGGGACCAGGATTTTTATATATGAATATGGTTAGAGAAAGAGACTGTAGAATACATCTCTGAAAGAGAAGACAAACAGCATGAAGGAAGAGGCTCCACAACTGTACCCACAGTTCTTTAATGACTAGGATAGAAGAGTTAGCGTGTATCAGGAAGTAACAGAATCAGAGGGTATTAGGCAAAATGATTCCCAATGGAATCCATTCAGCAACCTGAATACTTCTAGCCCCAAAGTACACCACAGCCATATTTTGAAGTTTCTGACTTAAGGGCATAGGTGCTTTCTATTTAACTATGTCAGTGGGGCTGCTAAGTTTTCATTCACTATCTGCTGAATGGAGTTCCTATATCAAAAAATAAAAACAAACTAACAAACAAACAAAACCCAGGATGGTCCCAAGGAGTATGCACAACTAACGTTTTATAGGATGGTCCTATAGCACTAATCTACATAAATACAACTGAATATTACTAAAGCAAAGAGTAATAAAGAAAGAAAAATGTTACCAATTCATTCAGCTGCATGGGCTTTTTGTAGAAATGGTCTTGAGATCTGGAGATCAATAAATGAGTAAAGTAGAATTTACAGTTAGTTGGAAGGCTGGACATTAGGGCCCCAGCAGAGGTCAAGACAATGGTAAGAAAAGGATGCCATCTCTAAGCGAACAACATCATGCAATAATGACACAAAGATAAAGACAAACAAATGTGTGTTGAAGTAATCCCTGTTCAAATCAATCCTGCCTGCAAGATAGAAAAGGATGATGACATTTGAATGGGAGATCAGCATTCTGGAACCTTGAGATGATCTGGTCTCACCACAAAGTTTACAAAGAAGGGCAATGAGCGCCAGTGAGTTTCAATGTTTTCCCCAAAGTCACACAGCCATACAGGGACCAACTCCACAAGGATAACTGGTTTCCTGATTCCTAGTTCAGACACTGTTCCCACAACCATACTGCCTCCCAGATAGCCACAAGAGTAAATGAACTTTACATAGAGAACTCTCCTCATGATAAGAGCAAGAACAGAAAGACTCTGACCGAGCAAGCTGAAAGAGCAGACATAGCCATTGAGCATTTCTGTCTTTTCCACCACAGAATGGTAGACCAAAGGTCAAGGAAGCAAAAGCTATTGAACTAAACTGGTGACCATGCCCACCTCTTTAGGCAAGAAAGGGAGGCAGGTCTAGTCAACACCAAACACTAACAGTATTGCTAACTAAAACAAAAGGAAATTCTTTTTACTAGAATATTTGTAATAATCATCAATAATAATGATAATATTTTTTAAAAAACACTTGAAATTGCTTATTACAAACACACATGTGGTACAGAAATGTTTGTGTGGAGGAACATGAATAGCTACCTCCCCTGTAATGCTAGAGCTCTGTTCCCAAAGGATACCAACGGGGTTACCCCAGGATATAAGGAATTTTCTCAATTTCTCCTTTACATTTAGATTCTCCACTTCCCTGATACCAATGCCAATACTGGTCCAACAAGTTTCAGAAACAGAACACTGATGGGAAGATTATCTGAGACACTTGATGTACATGATTTTTAGCAAAAGTCTGTGATTTCTCTGTAAATTACTAATCTGAAATAGACACAATAAACTGTCCACAGCTTCAACTTCAAATGATCTGAACAAAAATAGAACGAGCCATGGACAGTGTCTGCATCCCTGTCCAATTTGATGTAAACAACATTTGTAGAAACTGGGTTTGTTAAGAAAGTTTATCCATACATCTGGATAGCAATAAAAAGCGTTTCCTAGGAAACTGTAAGATCCTGTACCATACAGCATACAGCCCAACGAAGAGAAAATTAGATTGATTCTTAAATTCAAGGTACAAATTTACACAATTTTTCTTAACTCCCGCGGTGGTGCTGTCCGAATGAAGTGGGCGTGTACCTTGGTGGTTATATCTGTCCCCCAAGTTTCCTGTTGCCATCTTGCCTGTAGAGCGCCTTGGTCCTATCTGGATTTCCTCCTCAGATGTGGTTCCCCTGAACACAGACTCCCTGTGTAATTGTGTCCTTCAGCTTTAGTTCCAGTGTGGTCAATACTGTCCTTCTGCTGCCAAGGACACCACTGTCTCATGTCTTCCCATTTCTTCCAGGACGGCTGCCAGCATGCTCAGGTTTCCATCTGGGAAGTTCTGTGCTTCCCAAAGATCCAGGATTACGCCAGTTGGGCTCGATTTGGTGGCAAAGTAATTCAAGTACCTGCAATCAAGAATGGGAAAATATGCTTAGAGGTGTGATTTACAGGTCTATTTACAGTATTATCTTCTCTGCGTTGGCACTAAACCTGTCTGTCTTGAAGCATTTCAGTCCTACCGTGGATCCTAGTGAACTCCACTTAATGATTGCTCGGTTCCTAATTAGATCAGCTCCAGACAGGACATGTGCTGTTTAACTTTGTTAACCTCAACTCTGAATAGGATAATTTAAGAGACAACGTGTCTGTGGGTTTTGTCCTAAACAGGAAATCAAGAGGCTTATGTTTTCTGTCCAGTCTGGACTCTGATGATCTTTGACAGGTCATACCACATCTCTTCCTTGGAGGTGACAGATATTTTCTACGAAGCAGAGGCTCTCAGGGTCTCTTTATAACTTAATACAAGTGCTTGTGTGAGCATGTAAATTATTCATCATGCATTACGTCTTGTTCAACTGGCGATGGATGAACAATAATTACTTTAGTGAATAGACATCATATTTAGGAGCTCTTAGCACATGAGCTAGGTAAAGTCTATCACAAATCTTGACACTGATAAATGTCATATATCCCAGGAATTCTCTTGGAATTGTTTGGAAGCTCACAGTCAGAATGAAAATATAAACAGATGTGTAGTGGGAAGAGAAAAGTGCCACTTTCTATATCATTCCTTTCAGTCCTGGAATCTCTGCTAAATGAAAACAGTAGGTCTAGAAGCCTGGACACACTCACCTGTCCAGGTTGAGTTTATGGGCCAGCATCCTCCAGTCATGGCCTCTTGTTTGAGGGGCATCCAGGCTGCTGCATAGCTTCTGCCGGATAGGGAGAGGAATGCTGAAAGCACTTGGTCCGGTGACAGTGGTGATGGTACTAGCAGGGTCCAGGAGAGGTAAGTCGATGCCAGTAGGTTCCTGTAGGAACGACACAACTTTCTTTTCAGAAGGCAAGTGTAATCGCTGTTGATTCAGTCAGCATAATACTTGACTCTCAGTTGGATATTCTCTGTATCCAACTTGAGATGGATACAAAGAGTACAGGTTCTCTTCTCTTCAAGAAGGACAGTCTCTTCCTGGCCTGGAAGTAGTGGGTTAGTAGAGGTAGAGGGAGATAGTTTTGTATAGCCCATGTTCAGAGTTCCTAGGTCAGGACTGGGCAGGGCAGAAAGCTCTAGTAAGATTCCACAATGGCTTCCCTAATGAGACACTCCAAGATCGCAGTTCTCAACCTGTGGATCATGACCACTGGAAAACATAAACTCCTACTGGCCTCAGGAACTGAGAGACTTCTCAGTATCAAAATTACAGATATGAAAGTAACAACATAAATAAATTTATGGTTGGGAATTCCTAAGATCACCAGAAATACGTGTTTTTCCCATGGTCTCAGCCCACAGACTGAGAATGGTTGCTTTGGGAATGGAGAAGAGAGGGAATGTCTATGTTCTCAAAGGTTTAGATGTTGGAAATGCTCAAAAGGGAACTTCTTCCTGAAGGAATAAATACATCTGAGAGAAATAAGATCTTCTAGAAGCCATCTAACTGTAAAGGCATCCTCTCTGTGAACACATAGGAGACCTCAGCTAGCCCTGTGAAGGTAGTTCCCTCCATCTCTTGCTTGATAAAATGGGGCGATGCTAAGATAGATCAAATTAAGGCAAACTTAAAAAAAAGTAGTAAACACAGAGTATTGCCTTAGGGCAAGCCACTAATGGTATCCTCTAATTGCTGAACCTCCTTGCTTATTTTTTTTTAATCCGATTTTAGTAGAGAAAACTATAAATTGGCTCTTAAAATAGTTTCAGCTCATAAAGCAGCACAAATGCAAAAATCTAAATTTCATCTGCAAGAGAAACTCTAATCATTTTCTGATCACTTCTGCTGGTCTGAAAGCAAGAGGAAACGTTGCCTGGGAACCATTAAAGCAATAACAAGAAATCTTCTCGATCTGCTTTGAATGTCACCTCTTTTTTAAGGCAGGTAACGCCTTGGGGTGCTGGAGGAGACACTAGGCACAGAGCCCAGGTCATCCTGAAGTCTGTGATGTCCTTCTAAATGCTGAGCTTAGGGGGTTATTGCCCCTGCTGTTAGAGCCCTCATGTCCTGCCCTGATTCTGAGGTCTCTGCAGACTTGGGATTGCAGGAGCTTTGAGGGGCAGGTGGGGTGTCTCAGCTGGCTGGCTCCCAAATGTGACCCACAGGGTGGTCTGCGTTTTGGGGATCAGTGGCCAATGGTGATTTTCAACTTCTATCATCCCTCTGGATGAGACCCATTGAGGAGCTGGGGGACATGTGAGAGAAAATTGTTTTTCTGGAGTTTGTTTGTTTGTTTATTGTTATTGTTTTTGAAAGTAAAGAATATATATACAATAGTCTTGGCTTTGATCAAAGTATCAGGGCTCAGAAGCAATAGCTTGGCAAAGAGATGGTGCTGGCTCTTGTATCTTAGCTCTGGTTCCATGGCTAGACTGTGGGCTGCCGCTCGGAAGCATCCAGCAGGATTAGGGAGCTCCGATTAGACTCAGAACCTGCAGTTCTTTCCCCTCAGGCACAGAGCTCTGCCAAAAAGCAAGAGTCCATAACCTCCAGGGTCACAGGGCTTCAAAAGCCCAAGCAGTGATTCATTTAGGGACTCACATCAATGCTTCCTAGTGGACTATGTTGGCAATGTTAGGACTCAAGAGTTGCAGTGCTTATATTGGGCACAGCAATATTCATGACTGCATTGTTGTGGGGGAGCAGTAAAGTTCTACACTATCACTAACAGTTTAGTGACTTCACCCAGGTTCAAGTTCTCTTACTCCTTATTGTGACTATTCCTTAAGTCCAGAAGGAAAACTTACCATCCCCTCACGTATCTCCCCACCTTGATTGTCCTTGGATGGGAGTGGAGGTCAAAGTCTGCAGAGGGAGGAACTGCCTCCTGAAGCATGGACTCTCATCCCCAAAGAGTTTCCTTATCATGGTTGGCCACAGTATCTTCCTGCTGCTTGCCTGTTCTCCCTCCTACACTCCTGCCAGCCTGTCTTCCCACATGGCTCACCTTGCGCATCACTCTTCCCTGACTCTCTCTACCATTCATTCACTCATTCATTTATTCATTCAGGGGAGTTTTAAATATCCTTTCTCCATGACATTCTAATCTTACAATTTTGAACGTGTGTGTGTGTATGTGTGTGTGTGTGTGTGTGTGTGTGTGTGTGTGTGTGCTTTCATAGCTGCACATGCATGTGCATCTGTGCCATCGTTTAGAAGCCAGAGGACAACTGTGAGTATCATTCCTCAGGTACTATAGCTCTTTAGAGTCCTGATCTCATCTAGAAGGCTAGGCTGTCTCTCTGTTGAGTACAGGAAGCCCCAGGCATTCCTCAGTCTCCCCCCTACCCCCACAAAGTACTGGGATTATTATTGCATGTTGTACCATGTCTAATGTTTTTACTTTTATTTTTTTATATGGGTTCCAGAGATCAAAATCAGGTTCTTCAATGTTATCAATCGAGCCATCTCCCCAACCCTAATCTTTTAACATGTAATTAACTGTTTGTGGTTAATGTTCTGACTTCATACAAGCATAAAAGGTGAGATGACTGAATCCCGTTGCTCTTTTCTTTAACCCCTATCTTTCCAGTCTCCATATCTTAGTATGCTACTTTCAGGTCAGTGTCTTATTGCTGTTCTTTGTTTGAGAGGGAAAAAGGGACACATACACATAGGGATTTGCTCTTCTGTTGTTTGGCTTATTTTTTTTCCCAAACATTTTTTTAAATTAGGTTTTTTTTCTTCATTTACATTTCAAATGCTATCCCAAAACTCCCCCATACCCCCTCACCCCCCTACCCACCCACTCCACTTCTTGGCCCTGGCGTTCCCCTGTACTGAGGCATATAAAGTTTGCAAGACCAAGGGGTCTCTCTTCCCAATGATGGCCGACTAGGCCATCTTCTGATACATATGCAGGGCCCCCAATGGAGGAGCTAGAGAAAGTACCCAAGGAGCTAAAGGGATCTGCAACCCTATAGGTGGAACAACAATATGAACTAACCAGTTCCCCTGGAGCGGTTTGGCTTATTTTACCTAACATAATGACTTCCACCCAGTACTAGCTATTTCATGGCAAATTACAGGAGTCCATTATTCTCTATGTCTAAGTAATGCTCCATTGTTCTACACAGCATATTCATTTTTTAGAGGGTGGCCAGGCTGAATCTGTGACTTAACTATTGCGAATTTTGCTGCAAAATATGAGGGCACATAGGCATGTTTAACTAAGCATGCTAGTTCAATTTCCTCTGGCTATATACTTAGAAGTGGGATAGTTGGATCATACAGTGGACTATTTTTAGTATTTTTAGGTACCTTTATAACAACTGTACTAATTCACATTCTCATCAACCATGTGAGAGTCCCTGTTGGCCACATGCTCATTAGCATTTATTGTTTGTCACTTTGATCGCAGCCCTACTAACTGGGGTGAATGACATCACATGGTGGCTTTGATTTGTACTCCCTGATGGCTAACTGAGCAATTTTTCCTATGTATGTTGGCCATTCATATTCTTTGGAGAAGGGCCTCTGTCATAATTTTCTCATTTTAAAAGTTAAATTAATTTTTTTTCTTTTAGTTCTTTCTGTTTTCTGGATAAGAACCAGTCACATTTAAGGCTATGATGTGTTTTCTCCCATCCCATAGTTCTCTCCCCATGTACTGATCATTTCCTTTGCTGTGCAAAAGCTTTGTAATTTGAGGTGATCGTAGCTGTCAATTTTTTTCTCTATCTCCTGAGGTTTGGTTTTCCTATCCAGAAAATTGTTACCTTTAACAAGGTTTTGAGTTGTTTCTATTGTGCTTTTTTTCTTCAGTCGTTTCCAAGATTCAGGTTTGCTTTTGTGTGTTAGGTGAGGAGGACTGTGTCTCAGTGTTCTGCATGTGTTGATTTTCCCCATCATCATACGTTAAGGAAGCTGTCCTCAGTCCAGTGTGCAGTGTTGGTGCCTCCATTGAAAACTCCGTTGATGTCCATACATACATTTATTTCTGGGATGCAGCATGACTGACTGTGTGCATCTGCATTGTTTGGGATGATATGGCTCCACAGTGAGTATTAGAATCAGGATCAGGTATTGTGATGACCCCTGCTTTACTTATTTCACCCAAGACTGTCCTAGGTATTTATTTTTTAAGAAATATAATTTAATCCTTATGAATTTTAGGTGTGCATTGGACCTGAGGATGACTCTGGGTAATATAGACATTTTAAATCATTAAGTTTTGTAATTCGTGGACATGGGGGTTTCTTTCCCGTCTTGTATGTGTGTGTGTGCTATTCAATATTTTTCATGAGTGGTTTTTACTTTTAATTGTGGAATTTTTCTGCCTCTATTAAGGTTTTCCAAGGTATATTTTCCTTCTCTGCCCTACTGTAAACACCATTGTAGTCATGAGTTCTCTCAACAATTCATCTTTGATATGTAAATAAGCTAATGACTTTTGAAAGTTGACTTTGTATGTGACTTTGGAATAATCAATTATTATATTCTTTAGGATCTATTTTTCTATGGATAGATCATACCATGTGCATAAAGAGAGACTTTAATTTTTTTCTTTCCAATTTGTCTGTCTTGTCTTTCTCTTGTCAATTGCTCTGTATATTTGTATTATTCTTAGTAAGAGATATGAGGGTGGATACTTATACATGTGTCCCTGTCCTAAAGGAAACTACCTTCAGCTTTTTCCTTCTCAGTATGATAAAGCTGTGGGTTTACCATACATTATATTTTATGTTCATGTATGTTCATGTATGTATGCTTCTTCAATATTTAGTATGTTCAAGGTTTTTAACATCTATAGTTGTTGAATTGTATTGTGTCTTTCCTATATCATGGATGCTCATATAATTTATATTCATCATTCTGTACATACGATACATGGTGTTTAGTTTGCATGTATTAAGCCATCCTTTCATGCTTAGGATGAAACCTATTGATCAGAATTTTGTTGAGAGTTTTTATGTCTATTTTGTCATAGGTTTTGGCCTTTAGCTGTTGCATGTCAAATTTTCTTAAAAGCAATGCTGGTATCATAGATTCAGCTTCATTCAGAAACTGCCCTCTCATGAAAACTGTGGAATAGTGTCAAAAGAATTGAACTTAGTTTTTCTTTAAAAGTCTAGCCCCTAGTTTTGTTCAGTGAGCGATATGCATAGCCCCCACCTAGGGCTATGTGGGACTCTGGGCTCCAGTTCTGACATGGAGTCAGGAACCCCTACAACTCTGCTCCCCCGACTTCTCAGTCTGCCATCTTGGTGGTACTGGCCCTGATTGAGCGCTGACACACTCTCCTGCTTCTCATTCCTACCACCACTTCTAGGAGAAGCCCTCTGGCAGGCCTTTTCCTTTAGTATCTTCTGCACATGCCTTAAAATTTGGCCCAAGGCCATGTGCTACAATAGCCTTCTTTATATATGCTAAGATACCCTACTTGGAGGCGGCCAGGACTCCAGGACATGGCCATAGCTCTTCAGTGTTCCTCAGGTTCAGCCCTATGCAGACTGAATGGACTTTGCTCTCCTAATTTCTGTTTAGGCAGAGTATTTTATTTGTTGTTTTATCAACAGATTCCCTGTAATATTCACATGGCACATTGAAGCTACACGGTCACTGTTTGCCTAAATGGGAGCAGGCAGTTTTTGCTATGATGGGGAGACAGGAAAACCATTCCTGATAAATAATTCTACCTGCAGAGTGGAATTCTTGTTTCCTTCTAACTAAATGTGAATGAGGGCTTGATTTATCTCATTGGTTAAACCCTGAGGATGAAGAAAGGCTAGTTTAAAATAGATATGAGTCTCAGGAAACTCTCATACACTCAGCTCATCCCTGTCTTGTTGAGTAAGGAACCAGTACCATTGCATGTGGACATTTCCCTAACTGCTAACTTGGCTACTCTGCCTATGTCTTGGGAGTCTATGAAACAAACTTTGTACTACACTTATTGGATGGCTGGTAGCATACTTTAATACATTGAAGGTAATCAGAGAAAATGCACGCATACATTTATGTTCACATTTCATGTAGTAATTTTCATTTTCTATCGGCTTTTCCTTTACTTCCAGGTAAAAGTAGAGATTACTTTCACAGAATGTTTATTACAATAATCTTTTATGATAGCGGAACCATCTGTTTTTGATGTTATAATTTTCTTAGTTAACCATATGATTTTTCAGCATTAACCAAACATCTGTTCTGGGTGATCAACCCCCAAATTTAGTTGGGTGGTAGTTTTCTTCATATAGTTTATGGAAGCTATAACCCCCATCTACATCTTAAGATTCCTTCCTTCCTTCCTTCCTTCCTTCCTTCCTTCCTTCCTTCCTTCCTTCCTTCCTTCCTCTTTCTCTGTCACTCTGTCTCTTCCTCCCTCTTTCTTTTCTTTTCTTGCTTTCTGGCTTTTTGAGACAGGGTTTCTCTGTTTAGCCCTGGCTATCCCAGAACTCACACTAGACCCGACTGATCTCGAAGTCAGATAGTTGTGATCTGCAATATGGATACTGGAGCTATACCCAGGTCTTGTGCAAGAACAGAAAGTGCTCTGAACCATCTGTTCGATCTGAGCTTTAACTTGGATTTTGAGAACAGGACATGTGATGCTTAAGCTGGCAAATGGATCCCACTGATCAGAGAGGCAATGCTTGCAATACCCCACCCCTATCAAGTTTTCCTTTCTTCTCTGTACCATATTTTCACTTTGGACAAATTTCTTACCCCACCCCTATCTAAAGAAACCAAAAAAATGAAATATCTTCCATAATTTTCATCGTGACATCCAGTCACAGCAACATTTTAGTTTTCTAGGTATTTTTCCTTCTGAAACCTCTTTTCTTCAGCGAGAGGCTTTTAGGGGCCTCTGGTAAGGGGAACAGAAGGACAGGTGGTGGCTCTTGAGTATACATGCCTGGTCCAGACTGGTCCCTATGGTGGGCGAAGGTTCTACCCTGGGCTCTAGAGGCCCTAAGTTACGTGATTTTATAAGTGACTGGTAAGTGACTTTCCTTAGTAGGTCACTAGTGGGAAAAGGGGGAAAAAAAACCAATGTATTCTAAACAAGACTGATAATTCTCTGGGGATATGACGTTGGAGTTAGAACCCCTTAGACTCTGTTAGCTTGCTTTGTGATGGAAGGAGCACAACTCAGAAGAAAATAACCACAAATGAAGACTTTTCTTTATACCAACTTTTGAATCATACTGGGCCACTTCTCAGTCTTTGATGAGGACTTGGGTCACTGGACTCCTCAGAGCCCACAATTCTGCTTAGAGCCTCACATTGCTGCAGCATCAGCACCAGTACCAGAAACCTCCTCCCACTTCCAGAACCCAACCTGCATTCAATTGATAACCACTGCGATGGATTGCTGGAACCCAGAAGTACAAGCCATAGAGGGCTCCCGAATCCCCAGCGTTTTTTCCCAGTCTGGTCATTTCTTCCATCCTGAGTTTCATGTGCTTGTCTGTCACGCATGGGCAAATGCCTGCCGCGTGACTACAGGGCTGGCCTCTGAGCCGACTGCCAAGTTGCAAAAGCAATCATCTTTTCTCTGTGTTGGCACCAGAAAGGAGTCCTTAAGTTGTGATCACACTTTGCAAAACTGCCCTTTCTGTGTGAGGAGCTAGCAGCCCTCCCTGGTGGGGGGAGAACTCGGAGCGGCTCTCATTTCTTTGTGGCTGCATCTGATCCACCTTTTCAGGGAGCAGCAAATGTCCATGCTGAACAGAAAGCACGCATCAAAGGGCCAGACTCCTCACCCCCCTCCAAAATTCCACAGCCTTTGTTGTGACAGGAGCTGGGTGGTTATTGAACTTTGCAGACCTGCTGGGCCAGGAAAGTGAAAACACCCTCCGAAGCCAGCAGGGGTGGTGCTGTGTGCCTGGGAGATAGGGCTGTGCATCCAAAGGCCCGGCGGTTGCCATGGCACCCTGACACAGAGATCATTCCTTATGAATGTCACCGAGGTCTGTGACTAAAGTTGTTTATGAGTCAAAAGTCTCATGAAACTACAGGAGGAGAGGATCGCTGCGCCTCACAGGCTGTGGGAAAGAAGATGGGAGCTTCAATGAGCTCACAGGCTTCCCCCCCTCCACCTCTGCCTCTGTTTGCTAAGGAAGATCATCTTTAAATAGGACATGTGGCACAAGACAGGCTGAACAGACTGACATTGCAGTCATCTCCAAGCAGAAGACAAAAAAAAGAGTGTTTTAAATCATACTCTGCTGGCTGTAGTAGTGTGCATGGGCTTTGTTGCTTGCTCACACAGCAGCATGGAGCTGAGCTCCAAGGGGCCTCACAGGGCAGCTTTCTGAGCAAATGGCTTATTCATACTCCTTTGTTCCTCCTACACGAAGGCTTACCGCTTTTCAAACCATAGTCTTTGCATCCAAAGAGGACAGATAAGGTCATGGGTACCTCCTATTTCCTTACAGAGAGGTTTGAAATAACAGCAACTATTGTTACTGCTGGAATATGAATGTATAAAAATGCCCAGCTGCGTGTGTGAAAGTCATAGTGGACAAAGGCAAAAATGACCACTATGGAGAGTATAGATTTTCTTCCATTCCTGGAGTATCTCCC
Organism: Mus musculus; assembly: GCF_000001635.26. Classification (NCBI taxonomy): domain Eukaryota; kingdom Metazoa; phylum Chordata; class Mammalia; order Rodentia; family Muridae; genus Mus; species Mus musculus. Next base: position 141,818,791 of record NC_000069.6, on the reverse strand, counting down.
AAACTCTGGGGTAAAGGACATCTTCTCTAATATTTGGAGGTTAGAGAAAGAAAGGAGACCTAAAAGTTTCTCCCTTCAATATGGGTGCAAAGTGGGGTAACAGGCACCCCTCTTTTCCTTCATTCCATTATGACAAAATGACAGAAGTCCCTGTGAGAGAAAGGTGGGCAGATGAAGAATGCTGGTGGAAAGTGCCATGTACATGCTACTAAAACCTTGCAATTGAAGTTCAGATCTCAATTGTGTTTTTCTTGTAGTGTGTTAAAATGTGGTCTCACTATGTGGCCATGGCTGGCCTAACAACTCACAACTTAGGCTGAGGTAGTTTTGGGTTTGAAGTAATTCTCAGGAGTGTTGGGGATTACGAGGATTTATTGTCATGTCTTGTTCTCAGATCTCTTTTTGTAAGTTATAGTATGAATATTAAATGGATGGCATAAGAAAACTTATTTTGGAAAAAACAATTCCTTTCCCAGTTGCATTAAGGACATAGGAACAGGTTGGGACGTCTTCCATGATATTTACACAAGAAAGGCTTTGCCCACCCCTAACCATTCTTTCCCAGGATATTCTCCAGGATCCTAAGAGTGTCTTACCTCTGACACAGTACAGTTGAGCTGGAAGATCTGCCCTTCTCCTTCAACCTGCCGCACACAGAGTTTGCAAACCAGTTCCACTGTGTTTAGGCTGAGTCTTTCCAGAGTGAAGGTGCAGTGGAGGTTTCTTTGAGAGCCACTCCAGATGTGGTAAAATGGAATTTCCTGTAAGACATGGGGTGCTAACCATAAACAAGAGATGCTGGGTACACCCACCAAACACTACAGCTTTTCAGTTTTCCACCTCATCCAACTTCATGACTGCTTTCTGCACAAACATGGCCTCATCTCTCTTCACACAAGAAACCAGAGATGCAGAGAGGTTAAGAAACATCTAATGTCTAACAGTGAGGAAGTTGATTGTTTGAGACTGGAACCCATGGAATCAACTCTAGAGACCACACCTAACCAGAGTATCTACCTCTCATTTAGAAAAGCAGCCATTGTTAATGAGGTGATTAAAGAGTTTAGAAGGATCCTAAAATAAACCTTCCATTCTCTTATCATTTCTCATTAAAAGGAATCTCTGGTGTGCCCTATTAGAGAAGAGCAAAGCTAGTCACAGGATGTTGTGATGATCCCACATCTTTTCATACCTTTACCCTCCCTTTGCCCAGTGCAGGGGCAGCTAAAGCTCACTGCAGTTGGAAATTGGTCCTTACTGAACAGTCCTTAGCCTGAGAGACACGAAGCCCATACCAGATACTCACTTGTCACTGTCAGAATTACTGTACACAGCCAATCCTATACGCTTGTGGCAATTAAGCCAAGGAAAGGATTCATGAATGAATAAGGGGTTTAGGTTGAGGTTCTGGTGCCACACCCAGCAGAACCAGTGAGTGACAGCGCCATTCACTGACATTCCGTGTCAGCCACCAAACTCTGATTTCCACAAAGTGCACAGGTTATGTTAGCTAGTAAAATGGAAAACCAATGCATGTCAGATCAGGTAGCAGTGCACTATTTCCTCCCTGGGATGCACTTGAGGCTGTTCCTATTAATGAAGTAAATGTTGAAAACTAACTTACTGAAATAACAGTACAGTTATAATAATAAAAAAAATACTTTAAAAACTATTCCATTTAGTATGTTTATTGGGCATTTTTTCAAAACCCTGGCTTCACACTGTTTTGAAGAAATAAGTGTTGGCATGGGAGACTTTGGCAATGTCCCCAAAGAAGGAGATACATATGACCATAAAATCTGAATCATCTGTCTTATATCTGTTTCCAAGTAGTGAGTGTCTCTTGGTAGCCTCACCTGATACTTAGCCAGCAATTTGCTCTTCCAGAGGGAATGGGCGATGTCATGAATAGACAGGCGCAGGTTGTGGATGCTGCCTTTAAAATGAAGAGCCTTGGGTTCTTCTAGGAGCTGTCCTCCCATTTGCCTCTCCAGTTGTAGAACTTCCTACAAGGACACATCCCCAAACAAGGTATATTATTGATTGACCTGCCTAATTTACATCAGACCTCTCATCAAGTAAATAAGGTTCTTCACTTGTCTGTTGGATAGAGTACTATACTTCACTAATGCCAGGAATACAAATACCTGTGAGGCTGAGTGAGACTTTAGTATGAAATCCTGACCATCTTGTAGAGTCTTAAGCTGCATTGGCAAGTAGCCTGTGGAATTTGCATCACACCACATGTGAGAAAACTCAGCAGTTTGTTTTTTGTAGTTGGCAAGAACAAGAGACTTACATTGAGAATGGGCATAGATAAGAGTACAAGTAAAATAGTGATAGAAATAGAGGTAAACTAATAAGGAAGTAGATTTTCATTGAAATTTGAAAGGGGCTGTTAATTAAAAGGTGACTTCTTTTGGTACATTTGATAAAAGCAACAAACAACAACCAAAAAATGTGAATTAGTTTTGACATTTAGTCCAGTCTGTTATCGTTTATTTATGTACAGAAATGTATAAAGTACCTAAGTCACAATTACTAAAACTTTGTGAGTGAGTGAGTGAGTGTGTATGTGTGTGTATGCATAGACACAAAGGCAAACCTTGAGTGACATTCATTTGATGATCGCCTTTGTTCAGAGATAGGGGTTCTGACTAGCCTGGATGTCTTCAAATAGATTAGTCAGGGGATCTCAGAGGTTGACTCTTCTGTTTCCCTGGTTTTGGGATTAGGGGCATGTGCTATCATACTCAATATTTTTTTGTAACATAGGCTTTTGGACTTCATGGCCAGAACTTTACCAACTGAGCCTATTATATATATCCTATTAGAGAAACCTTTGCATTCAGATAATGACAATTGAAAACAATATTTTCTGAACCAAACACCTATCCAGATTAGATTTTAAAAGAGACTGCCCCATCTCTAAAAATTTCTAGGTGAAGAAACCCCAATCCACCCTTCATTTACAGTATAAAGATGTTACAGAAAGACAAAGTCTATATTCACTTCTATTCTTCAAGCTGCTTAATGGGACTTAATGAAGCATTTCCAACTACAGCTGAAATTATCCAAACAGCAGCTTACTGTAAGTTATTAATACCAGTGCATGAAATGAACCTCCCTTGTATAGCTCTCATGCTACCAAAATTTTTATGATTAAAATATTGTATAATTCATGACCTTTTAAAAGTGGGAATTCAGGAAAATAACCATAATTATAAATAACATAAAGCAAAATATGGTTGTCTTTGGCAGTGATATTTCTGCAAACAAGAAGGAATTCAAGAATAAAGGCATCCATTCAGAAGGCAATCTGCATGCACTGAAGATCAACCAAGGTATGAAATACAGAGGGACCACACAGGATCCTTAGATACACAGTTGTATCTATATTGTGAAATACCCAGAGGAACATGTGTTTTGCATTTGTTGAGTGACTACTGAACCACACTCTGGCCATCTAGTCACTACTGAGCTCAACAACATCATGGATAAGATGCAAACAGCTCAGTGAAACTGCTGCTTCCTGGGTTCTTAACTTCTATCATCAACTGCTGAAAGGCCCTTTGAGGCATAGAAAATACTAGGATAATGGGGAACATAGTCTCAGATAGGGAGTCCTCTAATTAGTGTCTAATGGAAACCATGAGGCAAGATCCCTCTGGCACAGATGAGTGTGTGGTCCAGATGTCTGATAGTATTGACCTGCCCTCCTCCATGGCTGCGGATGAGTAGCTATTACTTGTGACAGGAGCTGAGCAGCCAGCTAGCCACTCTGACACAGAATCCATGTCACTAAGCCCTAGGTCTGCTGTGCTTACCTCAGCAGACTTCCAGGGTTCCCAGTAGGACCTACAGATATAGCCAGCCCACTATCACACATAGCCACCCTCCCTGACACTGCACACCCCATTCACTGACAAGAATCTTCTGTCAGCCTGTGGAACAGGGAAGAGATGTGAGGGTTAATGGCAGTTGCTTCTGCTTCAGCAGGAACACATAATGAGCTTATGTTGATCATGTTCAGTGTCTAGTTAGCATAATAGAGAAAGCTGGTGTTCCCAGAGAACCTGGCACCTGACAAATTCTAAAGCTAAAATGATGTTTGTTTATAAGCCATTAGAAGAAAAGAAACATAATTAGAAATCTTTGAGATTACAGTCATGCCAATCAATCAGTTCTAGCTTCTTTCCAGGATGCCCTAATTACCTCATCAAGACATCTAAAGAGCAATCGATAGTAATTATCTGATTACTATAGATCTTCATTACATCCAAATTATCTCCCTGGGATGTCTGAAAGAAGATGCATTGTATTCTGGGAGGTAATTGTACCCAACAATGCAGAATGCACACCCCATCCCTACAGTCAACACAGAAGACAGCACCTTATCATTATCAGTTCTCTTGGCAGGATGAACAACCTAACAAAATCTTAGCTGTCCATTGGCCGTGACCTTGATGTCAAGAAATTTTGAAAGCCAAGTCTGGGTTGGAGTCAGTCCAAGACTAAGGCTCAGTATTTAATTTCTCAGAAGTCATGCTAGGGAATTTTCTCTCATGAAGAGTGGGCCTAGAATGGCTTCAAAGAGAGAAAACAAACAAACAAACAAACAACAAAGTACCACTTAGCAGCAGTGGGGGCAAAGAATACTCTCTTTTCTCTCTCTCTCTCTTCTCTCTTCTCTCCTCTCTCTCTCTCTCTCTCTCTCTCTTTCTCTCTCTCTCTCTTTCTCTCTCTCTCTCTCTCTCTTTCATTTCCCCATCAATCAGGAAGCTCATAATAAGCTGCTGTGCAGAGCTAGAACATGAGCTCTTGACCATTTCTATCAGTAAACTAATAGGATGTATCATCTACCAATAAATACCTGATTGTTTTATTTTAATTTATTCTCAAAGTATAAGCCCATATTAGCACATTAATATAAAAAACAAAGGTATAAGCTGCGATTAATAAATGCAGAAGTACTGATGTTGTCTTTTGTTAGCCAGTGGGGCACTGGGCTTGAGGTGTGTGATCTTGTTCTCTGTCTTAAAGATAGCAGCTGTTCTCACAACAATATCTGGGTGAGGAATTAACTCAAGAATATTATTCAAATTTAACACAGGTTTTTACTTAAAAATAGTGACTAGTGCTGTTACAATTAAGATATTCAACTTGTTAAAAAAAAAAAAAAAAAGACCATGATTTACAGGAGACAAGAACCAAAAGCACTGGATGGATGTGGTGGCATATACCTTTAACCCAGCACGCTTTGGGAGGGAGGGCAGAGCCAATGAACCTTTGTGAGTTCAAGACCAGCCTGGTCTACATAGGGTGTTACAGGACAGCTAGAGCTACATATTCAGACCCTGTTTCAAAAAAAATGAAGTAAAAACACAACCACCACCAGCGCTACCAATCAAAGCACTAAAGATACTAAAGCAGAAATAAATTATTTCAATGAGTGGGTGGAAATCCTTGGTAATAAAATTATGTAAATACACCTGTGAGTCAAAATGACAGTCATGCTCGGAGGTTGCCCCTGTATGTTTTGTGTCATAAGAGAGGTCAATGCACAGGACATGCTACTAGGGCTGTTTCCATATTGCTAGTGTTCAGTGCTCTAGTTTGAGATAGCTATGGCCATTTCAACTTCAAAGTACTCTGTACGTAACAAACTTGTTTTTCTGGAGTCTTCCTCCATGAAGTCTTGCTAGTTAATATAAGAGATATAGATACAATGATGAAATAAAAATAAGTGACATACTCATCAATGGAACATGACTTTACAGCTAAATGCTCTCCTCTCCTGGCTTTCTTGGAAACAGTCACTCAGTGTCATTGAAATATGTGTCTTGTGTCAGGAAGTACGTGGCGTGGCCTACTGCTCCTGTTCTGCATGGTATAGAGACCATGTGATCCTATAACCAGGCTGAAAGGAGAACCACTCTAAAACAGTGTTTTGACAGAATGTTTTTTGACTCACAAAGGTTAGGTTATTTCATATACTTTAATGGAGAATCAGAACCAAAGGTCAAAAGATTTAGGAAGATTTAACAAAATATCGTGACCTTGGAAATAAATGTCATAATAACCATTAGAATCATCTAGGTTGTTTGTGCTTAGAAATATAAAGGTCACCTTCCTTTGTTGAGGTTGTCTTTCTTATTGGCAGCCAGACTCACTTCTAATGGTTAGCATCCTGTGTGAACCTACTGGATGCTCTGATAAACTGTCATTGCCACCTGTTTTACTTTTAAAAGTATTCTCAAAAATGACATAGGAGTGATTGACACCACATCTCTATCCCATTTCTTCATGGGGGCACACATGTCTACATGTACATGCATTCTAGAGAAATGTCACCAGGAACTCTCCCTGGGATCTGAGAAGCTACTTGTGGCGTCTGCTTCCAGCGGAGAGCTGAATGAGGGTAATCAGGGCTGAATTGATTCTAGAAGCCTACGAAAGACTGCAGCAAAGGCAGCAACATGGAATTCCATCACAGAAACAAGCTGCTTGCACAATAACCAATTAAACCCAGGCACTGTCCATGCCAAGCCATTAGCCTGGGCCACTTAAGAGGCATAATAAATCCAAGCTCCTTTAAAGGCCTATGAGGAACAATGAAGCAGCTCTTGTCTGTGCTCAGGGCTCTCAAAGGCTCTCTGATAGTAAGATATATCCACATTGGACCCAGTATGGAGGCATACCTGAGAGCCTATGGCTCTTATGTTCTTTCTATACCACCAGAAATTCTCACTCTTCAGGATTGTGCAGCCATGTGGCATTTGCCACTTCTCTCCCTGCCCCCTTTTCTCCTAATGAGCCTTCCAACACTGGGCGAACTTCCTTCTAGAGAAGTCTCACAATTAGGATTCTTATCACTAAAGATCACCAAATCACTGATCACTAAAGAGAGGGTAGGAAGGAGACAAAAACCACCCCTTGTTTCACTTCTCTACTTAAAACTATCTGTCCCTGTACCTAAAATAAAATAAAAGAAAAGAATATTTCTGTGTACTCCAACAGAAATATGAATGGGCTCCATCTACTTCTGCTAAGGAGTTGGATCACCACTGGTACAGTAAGGACCTACTCTAGAGAAATCTTTAAGCCCCAAAGATATGAAGGTCACAGGAGCCAGCCTCCTCCTCCAGAAATTTGTGCTTGCTTGCCTTAGCTTAAGGAGCTAGGACCTTCCCTTTGCTCTGTCCTTGGTGCTGATCCAGTGCAGGGCTTTGCTAGGGCATTATCATCACAGAACTCTATGACTTGAGAACAACTTAGCACGTGTTCAGCACACCAAGCACACTAAGCCGCAGACTAGCCCTCAGTGATTGTGTTGACTGAACTAAACCTGCCTTCAGATTCAGTGAAACCTGCCCTATTTTTATGTAGTCTTTATTCCTATGTTGAAAAATGCCCTGGTCATTTAGTAATGAGAAGTTTCTTTCTGCTAACTGTGGCTATTTCCACAGCCCCTGTCACAGCAGTGCGCCTGCACTCTACCAAAGCAGAGGCCAAAAAGAGCAGCAGTCCCTCTCCCCTGTTCCCCACCAGCTTTCCAGTAGGCAGCTCTCAGCCCTGTGCCTGCTGTCCCCGCCTCTGGCCTTCAGGCCTCTGGCTGCTGAGCTGGGCTATGGGGAATAGCTGACAGTCAGCCAGCCTCCTCCACCTGCTCAGGTCAATGTCACCTCATGCTGTTATTTTCCTTTCCTGTGTTCACACTGCGGTGCTCTGCCCTCCCCCTACGTCTGTCTGCCTGCCTTCATTCTTAATAATAATAAGGCTAGACGCCAGTGACCATGTGCAAACATTCCCCGTCAAAGTCCCTTCGTTTCCAGGGCTCTGCCTGCTGTTCCAGCAGCTGCTGCTGCCACAGATGCTTGGGCTGAACTGCCACTTTCAGCCTGCCCGGTCAAGGAAGTTTGTGATGCTCTCAAAGCAATGTGCCAAGGGGTCCCACTCAACAGAGAACCCACGTCACTTGTCTCCCCTGGCATTCTTCTAATGTAAGCAAGGACGTTTCACATAGTATCATGGAACAGGGACTTTCAGGTCACTCTAGCACATGTGTGTTCATGTTGAACTTCTGTTTACCCTTAACATGTTATTATTCAAATTCCATGAGCAATTACCCAAAATTGAGGACAATACAAACTTACAAACCAAGTAACCTTGTGCTACACTGGCTTGCAGAGAGAGGAGTTTACTTTCTTTTTCTTCCCCCCCCCCCCCTCAGACTGCTTGCCTTCCTTGTCATGATGCCTTCTCCAGTCTTCATATCCAACAATGAAATCTGTACCCCATCCCCCTTCCATCCTTATAACATCTACTGACTTCAGGAAAGGGAAGTTCTCAATACTTGTTATTGTTTTATATTTGCCCTGTCAAGGGGGAACACCGTCATATTTGTGAAGACCTTTTGCCGTGGAAGACATTTGTACATTTACGTATTCAGAACAGCAGCTTGTAGGCATTCTTAGAGAAGAAGTATTATGGTTAGCACAGCTTTTCTCTTCCTATGCCCTCTATAAAGGTCAATTCATCAAGTAGGTCATTTGCACAACATAGGATAGGGCTAAGTCCAAGTCTCATGGGAAGATGACAATGAGAAGATAAATTCTGAGACACCATACAGATCTCAATGACAACATCTGACCAGCTCGATTGCCACCAAAGAACAAACACCCTAAAACTAGACTACAGACAAATTTAACATCTTTGTTGATTTATCATCTTTCAAATACCATAATAATCTCAATGCCTGTGAAGGAAGATTAATAGAATCTAGTCCTAATTTTGTGCCAAATTCTATAACATTGTCCTTGAACCTTCCAGAGGCAGTGGAGGTAGACAGAATCATTGGAACTTGTAGCATATTTTCTTGGTTTTTATCTGATATATGTGTAATATGCATGGATAGATAAACGTCAGAAACCAGGGCCCTGACAGTTTACCAGACAAGTTAGTTTGGAGGTCACCTGCTGCTTGCCAGGAGGCTGTAGCAGATGGACAACAGTGGAGTTGGCAACAGGTGGCAGAATGGAAATGAAGCTACCTACCCCTTTATCACGTTGCCTAGCAAGCTCAGCCCAGGAGGGCATCACACCATTGACAACTGGTGTTTTATCGAAACCACTTTGTTTTCCCTACTTTTCAGTGTTTTATTCTTTTCTTTTTGTATCTCTCTTTTATAGTTACTGTTCTCTCCTGGAGCCTACATTAGGGTATTTGTGAATTAGATTAATCTAAGGAAAAACTTTCTCTGTACCCAGAGATTCCAAAGAGAAAACCAGATTGTGGTAATGTATTTTATTTAGTCTGGATCACAAATACATCTGTCAGAAACTCAATAAACGTACATACAGAATGAGCGCAAATAACTCTTTTTAAGTTTTAGATTTCAGCACTTATTGAGGGTCTTTATTATGAAGAGGCGTGGCTAATAGGGGAGCAGGATTACTTATTTCTACATAGATGTATTTTTCTCTCTGGGAGTTTTAAGACTTATTCCAAATATAACCTTGTTCTCTATTAATTTCTAGACTATTTATATTAGGATTTAAGGCTTTACAAATAATGAAAAGAAAACATCATTTTTATTACTTTAATCACCCAAGGAGGTGGAGGAGAAAAAAAGAAACTCAGTGATATTCCAAACTCCATCTTTACAATATATTTGACCTCTCTATTTTAGTTTATTCCAGACTATTCTCACAGTTTCCAGAATCTTTATCTCTTTGTGTGAACTCAACCTCAGCTTTGCTCCCACTGGTCCTTCATGCGTGTGCACAGGAAGAAAGCATCCTGAAAGGTATATAAAAGATGCCTGCTGTCTTCCATCGGCCTTGACTTTTACCCCAGCAGTCACTGCTGGCATTCTGATTCTACATCAGTGCTTCCAAATTGCTAACTGAAGCTTTTAAGTTTCAGGTGACCATTTTTGCTTCAGGGCTTAACAAAACTCAGGAAAACTGTTACAAAAGCTGCCAAACTCAAAGAGGTAGGCAGAAAGATGAAAGGACATTTCAGGGCTTCTTGAGTCCAACTGATAGGGAGCCTCCTTTTCTTTGTCTAGCCATACCCATAATAATATAACTAGATTAAAAATATTTTAATATACCCAGAATTGATTTTAAAAAGTAAAAATTAATAGTCTTGGTACATTCAGGCAACCATCTTTTCTAATAACTTGCAAGGACTAAGTAGTTGTATTCATTGAAAATGAGCACTCCTCTGGACCCCCACCATAGTCTCATGTTTCTGTTTTTCTTGAATCCAGAAAGACTCTCTATATTCAGCTGCAACTTTATGAGAAGGTCAAGTTCTTGGAGACACAATGCTGGGCTACCAGTGTTAGTGGTAAGGAGTTAGCTTTAAGCATAAAGCAGGAAGAAGGTCGCCTTTCTCCCATTGCCCAGATTTAGAGAGAAGAGACTACATCAAAGACAAGGCGGCATAGAGGACCAAGCTTATAGAGTGTAGATGACTGTGATATGATCAGGACATGGAAGATAAATAAGAAGTTTCAAACCAAACAACTGCTGTTAAAATATAATGCATTGGGAAGAGATCAATAAAAGAACAAGGGGAGCAGGAGAGGCACTGCTTAGATTAGTCATCCTGGGATTGTAATGAGCCTAATTGGAAATGAGCCTGAACAAAAAGTAGAGAATTTGTTAATTTGTGTGCATCATTGGTGATGGGAATCATCGTAGTTTGCTATAGCTCAATGGGAGAATGTGTTTGAGATGAGTTCTCTCCAAAGATCAATAAAGAGAAAAGAGGATGTTTGGATAAGGAGACTAGAGAAGGTTGAGGAAGCTGCTTCTAAAAGCAAGTGGCAGCTTCCTTGCAACCAAGATGCATGCTCATGAGATTTTAGTCTAATACTAGGACACATGTTCAGATTGGAAATCCTGACAAAGAAGTTACTGCTGAGACTAGAATATGAACACATCTACATGGCTAGATGAATGACATGAGTGGGAAGAAGACTAAATAACACATACCTAGAATGGCAAATCTGGGGGTAACATGGAATTTGAAGGAAACTTGGAGTAATATAAGTGGAAAGACCACAAAATAGGCCCTGCTGGGGCTGGTACAAGCAGTGGTTTGTACTTAAGAAAATACAATGGGTATCTATGAACAGCATGAGAAAAATCCAACTCACAAGTGGAGCAATGTCCCAGAGCAGATATGGAATGTGAGAATGAGTAGAGATTTATTTCTCAGCCTTGTGGTGAATTAAGAGAATGGGGCTTCCCTGTGGGTACTGGAAGAAAAGAAGAGCTGCCCGGAAGGTCCAGTAATGGCTGAGTTAAGTGAAGAAATGGGGGAATGGATAACTTAAGGATGCAAGATGTTTGTCCTTAATGGACTCACACATGGATATATAAACATGTTTAAGATGCTAGTCTTTAAGTGACTATACAATATGCAGAAATCATTGTGGTAAGACTCCCAGTTCCAGTCAATGTAGACTAGAGCTTTTGTAGAAGGACCCTGAATCCCAAGTAGATTCTGTGTTTGTGCGGTGATAAAGAATTACTAAATAAGAATTACTGTGAAAGGAAATGACAAAGAAAGGAGAAGGAAGGACTGGGAAGGGTGGTGGTCAGAGCTTGGAGATGTAAGGACGACAAGATGAGCATGGAGATGCCAGCGTGGCAGTGAGAACCAGCAGGAGTTATGTCAAGAAGGTATGCTTTTAGCACTGGAGAGCTCTTTTGAGCTAATGAGCCTCCAGGTTCCCATTCAAGTATGGGTAAGGTAGTACAGACATGGCTAAACTGTCTCTTCAGAGTGTTGAGTAGATCGTTCACTTATTACCAGGATTTTGGTATTCCTGCATCATTAAAAGGCTAAGAGGTGTAAGAATGCCTCATCCATAATTCACATTTCTTTCCAGCTAAGTGCTGGGTCCCTGGATGCTGAAGGTTTATAAATGTCTATCTGGAAAGCATTGACCATGATACAAACTGCTCTTGGGCTGCTTTCACAGATGAAAGCAATTCACTGGTCTTTTTTTTTTTTATTTGTTTGTTTTTTGAATTGACCATTTCTATCCCCATTCTATAATTAACATACTCAAATGTGCTTTTTTGGAAAAAGTACAACATTTTGCATAATTTTTGTGTCTATTGGGAAGGCAGGTTAGGAGATCTTGAGTATATTGCTATAACAGAAGATAAGTTACGTGTATGAAACATTTTAGATGCCACTCAATGTCTTTGGCTGTGTGCTTCTTACAGTGATTTTTCATGGAATTGTTCAGAGGATTCACTTTAATCAGACCCCATGGCTCTGTAACAACTATAGTTTTATTTTCCAGGAAGAATTTACATCTAGCATGATTTGTATTCTGACAGTGCCTTAAAAGTTATATCTGCAAGGAGGATATAGAAAACAACTGCAAGCCTTACACAGGGCCACATTCAGATCACTCACTTCCACATCAGAAAACCCAACAATCTCAGTCATTAAGAATATATACAGTGACCAGCAAGGTTCTTTTCCTCTCCCTGGAAAGGTTGGTGGCCATTTCCACCATGAGAACTGCACAGTTACCTATGGCTGTTCATATCTCCCTTGCCATGCTCTTTGAGGTGACTTCCCAGGATCCCTGAACTGTACCCTCCATTTTTTCACAGTCCAAAATTATTCTCTGGTCAGAAACTGCATAAAGAAATACCCTAACAGTCAAAATGTTCTTCCCTTGACTTTCTTGGCTCTTTTCACTCTGATTTTCCTCCCCTGGTACTCTAATTTTCTTTGGCTGACTGGCCTTCCTGCTCCCACATCATGGCAACATCTCCTTAATCCCCATCTGGCTTTTCATTCAAGTTAGTTCCATTGACCAACTATAGTTAACTCCCCACACCTGAGGCAAGGCTTGCTTTCTCTATACCATTGCTATGTGACCTAGCACCCTTAAACTTTCCTGATCGTTGGAGTCCACGTCTAGTAAAAGAATAATCATACTTTCTTGAGCTACTGTAAAGATTGAATGCGTTAATAAAAATATGTAGAATTTTGACTGATAAATGGAAGCACTCAGTAATAGTCATTATTTTTATTACTCTACACTTCTCTTTGGATATTTTTTCTTCTAAGAGCAGTGAACAAATATCACCATGATATCCTTGATGCCTGGATCTACACATTGGGATCTATTGTCTGTTCAAAAAAATTAACCCCATATATGATTGTTTTAAAATGTATATGTTACTTTAGAACTTTTGCATCAGACAATAGGTCTACATATTTATAGATATAAAATTGTCCCTTAGATATTTTCAGATGGCAGATTTATACCCCTGACTCAATAGTCCATAAGTAAAATTACTATTGTCAACAAATGCTTGTATTATCAGAAATTAATAGCTGATAATCCTCATCCACAGGGTGAGAGCTTTAAGAGACTGGATTTTTGGAAGATAATTAGATGCTGAGGGTAAGGCTCTACTGACTGAGAAAGATGTCATTATCAAGGAGCCTCCATACCTTTCCTACCACCTCTTCCTTGTGAAGACTCAGCAAGAGACTGGCTGTCTAAAGCCAAGAAGAAGTCTTTACTGCATCCCAACCTGATGGCACCTTACATTTGGCCTCTAGCCTCCAACAGGATAGGGATAAATGCTCACATTTAGGTCTCCTCTCCCATGGTCTTCATCATAGTACCCTAAATTGACAAATTTGCAGAGCAACCCACCCTAGATTTGCCATTGTTAGAGACAAAAGTTTGATCTTCTGTATACTACTTGAGCCACCATGCTGCTTGCTCAGGACCTTGTATCCTTGTTTACTTCTCTTTCCTTTGTTATCATCACAGCTCTGCCACATCTTCTATTAACTTGACTCTGCCCATTGAAGTCCGAGCCATGGGTCTAATGTGTATTTCCAGTGATGTCTACCTTCTGTTTAAACTATTGTAGACACCACAGACTCTCTCTGATGGCTAAGGTCCATCTTATGCAAAGATGCTATTATCCTCAGCTTACTGGTATAATACACCTGCATAAAGGCACTAATTACTGTTCACTTTTGTGTGTCTTCATCCTTTTCCATATATCTAGGCATCTTTAATGATTTTTTTCCTTTCAACGATGCTTAAAATCTTACTTTCCATTATAACAAGACTCAAATATTAGCTCTTGTTCAGATTTTCTTAAAATACTGTGTAGGTTCTCTTCCTGAACTCTCAGAGAAGGTTGCATCTCAGCTGTGACATTCATCACGTTCTGGCTTATCTCCTCAACCCTGGCACACTTCCTTTATTTCTCCTTCTAGATCATAACTTCTTCAAAGGCACTTATTATATCCCTTGAAGCTTCAAATGGGATAAAACGAATGGCAATAATCACACCAGGAATTAAGCTCATTTATTCTGCAAAGCAGCAGCCTGTTGTCAAATGCTAACCCTCTCTCTCACAGCCCTCGTAAAAAGAATGGGAAAGCATATAAATGAAGTAGCACACTAGAGGAACATACAGTGTGAGCAATTACGCCAATTTCTTTTATAGGAAGAACGCAGCTGAGATAAACATGGAAGCAGATTATTTACCATCCATGGGCTTCGTTGCCAAATTCTTCTACATTTTTCATTAAAAGAACTCAAGTAAGATAAACAAAAGTAGCCCTTGGGAGGAATTAGCACAGAGAAAACAGCTTATTTATCAGCATGGCCTCTGAGATATATCTATTTGTGTAACTGCTTCCTCTGGGACCCAATGCATGTGTTTGCACACATGCCAGAGCCACCACCAGGTGTGTAAGGTCAGTCCAAACCTTAGCTTCCAGGTAAGGGTGAAGAGGGTTGGTTGAGTAGGAGACACTTACCTTCAGGGCATCCTGTGTGTCATCCAGGCAGTAGACTCTAATGCTGTACTCCAGGGAAGAGCAGCAGAGGGGCCCAAAGATGGCCAGTTTAAGACGCTTGGCAGCTGCTTTGGTGGTGGACTGCCCAACCAGGGCATAGGTACTGAGGTTCTCTGTGAGGATATGGCAAGCCTCTGCATCCAGCTGAATGTAACAGGGGGTTGTGAAGTTCTCCTCCCCAACCACCACAACATCCTGGGAAGGGAACATGGTTATGCTAACAAGGACACATGCCAGCCACCATGGATAGTGGTAGATAAAACAGAAATATGTCCCTGAATTCTGGTTCATCTTTCACAAGCTTTGTGGTATCTATTTTCATTGTCTAGCACCAGCTCTTTCTATTACTGTCTATAAGCCGATGTAATTATTGACATAAGTATCCTGGAATCTACATGAAAAGCCAACAGAAAATAATGAATTATCCCTTTTATTGTAGTATGCCTGAGTTCCTTAACTGCTTTTGAGGACTTGGTGTTTTGATCTTTCAGTGTCTTATTTAATCAAAAAGTACAAATTGTTGAGAATATCAACCTTTTCTTCAAGAATCCACATTTAAAAATAATTAGGGGAATTAAGACATTACATTGTATCAGTATACTTTCTCTTACAAAATTCATACTACAGTTATTTCCTCAGAATAGTATTCTTTCTCCCAAATATTCTCAGCTCTCAGAAACTCCGCAGGTGATCTGTGGTAAGTACATGCTGCCTTTTACATACGTCTCTCCTATTTTTCTTATGTAATCCATTAAATAGTTCATTATTTTAGACACAAAAATATTCAGTATGAAATAAGTGGAAGTAATGGTTTTTGTAAAAAATAATAGTTGCTAATTTAACCATATTTTGATTTATTGCCATATAACTAAATGGCTTATCTTATATACTAATGACGCAGAAGGTCATTCTTCTAAGAGTTAACATTCCACATGCTTCCAGTAGGCAGGGTGGAAGGTGATAAGAGATTGGGCAGATGGAGCATGAGGCTGGGTTAAGAGTCTAGTTCCCTCTGAGGTCAGCCAACAAGATGGCAGGCGCAAGATCAGCAGAGCCATGGTTTACTATAGACAAGTAGACAACCAGAATTTTATGAAGTCTCGCAACTTTTAAGTAATTTGGATTGAGAAAGATGTGTGGGAGATAAAACACATACACGAACACAATTCAGTCTCTGAATTAGGTCATTTTGTCTTCACAGAACAGGAGTCAGTTCTATAATGCTTTCTACCAGGTGAGTCTAATTCAGGGTGACTTCCAATTACTTAAAAATATTAGTGAATAAAATTTAGTCTCTGGGTCTGGATAAAGATATGAATGTAGTAGGTGATGGTTCACTACTACCTTAGGTTATAGTTTATTAGTTTGGCTTTATGACATCATCTGACATATAATGAGCCATATTTTAACAAAATCAATGAAATCATAGTTTCAAGTGAATATAGAAGAATCTTGCACTGATGAGGAAAGCAGTCCAGGGCCCCTAAGGTTATTCCAGGTCTCATGATACCGGAGACAGAAGGACCCAAGGGAGTAGTGTTCAAGAAGAATATGACCGACAATGGACACCATGACCCAAACCTGCCATTGTATTTTCCTGGACTCTTGAGTTCACCCCTATGTCATTGACATGATCGCTTAACCCCAGACATCAAAAGAGCACTTAGCAGAGTTTCTTGCAAACACTTAAGATAGAGCTTTAGATAATTTTGCTTGCTTAGATAGTTGTTCACACACACATACACGTGTGTGTATGTATGTATAGATATAGATATAGATATAAATATAGACATTTAAAGCTTAAATGACATTAAAGTTAGGCCTGTCTAAATCTATTTAAAGATGACAGTTAAAGTATAACCCCAAACTCAACCCTAGATTTGAGATACTCTAATAAGGAATAATTCCTTCATATGGCAAATGTAGCCAATGTTCGTAGAAAGGAAAAATCTAGTTAATCCCAGAACATTGTGCTTTGCTGCTAAGTCAGTTTTCCTAAAATATTATAGCTTTAAACTTTCATGCGTATCTTTGTAATTTCTTTCGCTAAAAATACCATAAGTGATTATATTGTAACTTCACATTTTGCATATGTAATTTTTATACATATATATTTATCCTATCATTTACATATGTATTTGATAAAGATATTCTTGAGAGACAGATGCTAAGTGAAGAGTTCTGATGTAAATTCTGATGGTCCCTCCTTTCCCAACATGGGGTGCCTATAGTCCTAATGGGTTACCAGAAACTTCTGAGTATCCTTGATTCTGTGAACTGATTTTGAACATTCCCCTTTCTGGTGCCCATCAGTCAGAAGATAAGGAAGTAGTTACTGGTCTTCTGTGTCTCATTTTGAGTGTGAGCTAAAGGTTGTCCTTCTTTGATTTAAAAATAAAGGTCTCCCCCTCCTTGTCTCAATGATGGACAATGGGTACAGTGTTTCTCCCACAGACACCCCACTCACCTCCCATTGTCCCTGCACTGCCTGGTTTTTGAGCTGGATCTTCCAGTCCTCGGTGCTGGGGTCTGCACAGTGATGCAGAGTGAGGATGACAGGGCGGGTCAGCAGAGCTCCAGGAGGCCCACAGCTCACCACAGGGGTAAGTAGGGTCTGAGAGTCTTCCATGGGGGGCCTGCATGGAGAGCAGAGGACCATACCTGTGACATTTCCGTAGTAGGAATGCACTGCGTCATCACTGAGATCTAAAGTTGGATGAACAGTTCAAATCACTTCCTCATAACACTTGAGCAGGGTGGGTATTGGGTGGTAAGACAGAAATAAATGGAAGCCATGTCCTGTATAGACAGGCTTTCATCTTGTAAAACAGGAGTTTTTTTCTGACAATGAGGCATTTGCCAGCATCTCTTTGATCCCCATCCTCAGACACAAGGCTGCATTGGGTAGCTTCCTCTGAATTCATGTTCTGATACTTTCAGGATGGAATGAGAAAGAACAGAATCCTTATGATGTTACATAACCAGGTTTTCTGATAACTCTCACCACTGGTCTCACAGTGTTTTAATACTTTCATGTTTTCAGGGCCTAACTTGAAAAATACTTCAAAAAACTCACTTCAGAATGAGGACACCCTAGAGCTAAACTTAGTCGAAATGACTTTCAGGCATAAT
The DNA here is from genome assembly GCF_000001635.26 of Mus musculus. Taxonomy (NCBI): domain Eukaryota; kingdom Metazoa; phylum Chordata; class Mammalia; order Rodentia; family Muridae; genus Mus; species Mus musculus. Next base: position 141,800,782 of record NC_000069.6, on the reverse strand, counting down.
TCAGGCATGTATAGCAGATTCATTCTTTCATATGTGAGCAGAAAGAATATAGAATGGCATTTCTGTAGCAAGTTAAAAAGAGATCACATCACTTATGTATTTCACACACAAAAAATCTGGCCATAAGGGACTCAAAGATGCAAATTATCCTTCCTTCCTTCCTTCCTTCCCTCCTTCCTTCCTTCCCTCCTTCTTTGTTCCTTCCCTTCCTTTCTCTCTCTCTCTCCCTCTCTCCTAAACTCTGTCAATCTCTTTCATATATATGACTAAACAAAAAGTAAGTGGATTAATTAATCCAAGCTGCCAAAAAACTTAGCACTTGAAAAAGTCATTCCAAAATTTTTGAGGTTACTTAATTGTCTCACAGCTTACAACTGGCATTTTGTGATTAGACTAAACACATGCTTCTCAACAGCTCTCACACTGACTGCTGGAAGGAACAAGGCTACCAAAATCACAGGCCCATGAAATCTTAGGAGGGTCTTTGAATTTTGTCCCCACCTAGAACTAGGGGTTCAGGACAACACAGCTGATGTGGTTAGTGCCTCAGACATATGCAAAGTTATGGACCATGGTTACTAGAGCATCATTCATTAACAACTCACATTCACATTATGATTAACTCAAATGAACATGATCTGTCTTCTAGACGTTTGTTTCCATAGATCCTTGACCTGCTAACTCGGCCACTTTATATCATGTATTTAGAGACATTATTTTGATATCTTCTCCATTGCAAATCATTGTCATTTTTTTCCAATATCATCTGGCAAGCAAGGAGTCTACCTCTCTCCTTATGTTCATGAAGAAGTTTTCAGTAATTTGGTGTCTCATTAAACTGAGAATCCTGAAGGCCACCTAAAATTTAAGTGTATAGCACCTGAGAATTGCTATTTTCTTTAATTTAGAATATGAAGATATAGTCTCATGACAAAATCATTGTATTAGATTATCCTCAATCAACTAATAACACAAATATTTTATACCAGGCTCTAGTTAAGAGGGGAGGATGGCAATATACTTATTAAAAATCTCCTTTATGAAGTAGCCAGTTGAAAGCCACTGGAAGCTAGGTGGTGTTAAAACTCGGTCTTCAAATAGTCCTATGTGTTCTTAGGCCACGTCAAGTGTATACAGTTTTTTGTTTGTTAGAAAGCTTTTGAACCTAGACATATTTACAAGTTTATTTTAGTAGATTCAGTATACAACTTTTTATGCTATGTCATTCCTCCAAATATTGTTTATCTCTCACACTCTCCTGACCTTCAAGAATTGGATATGTCTACCATTTTTGTGGTCATTATAATCCCTGCCAAGATTGTAACACAAGAATAAGACAGGGATAAGACCTTTGCGAGGTCACCATTTCAAGCCTCTCTCTCATCAGACATCAATACCTCCAAGGTATTTAGCTCAACCAAATATAAACCCATTAAAAGGCACATCTCAGTGACATCCTCCTGTCTTATTCATGTGGACATTTAAACGGACATCTCAGATTCTTCCGTAATTGCAGTGGCTACACGAAATTGATTTGTCTCTTTTTATTACCTATAGTTTATGTATTATTTATCACATCATCTAGAAGTTAGTAAATATCTATGCCCTACCCTTACCTAATGCTGACTAAATGAACAGAGATGAATGAATGATGGCAGGTATGATTATTTTTAACATTGTTAGATAATTCTTTATAGATTGATTATGATAATTGATGTTCTTAGTGGTTTTCAAGGAAGCTTGTCTCCTATTTCCTTGGGAAAAAATGGTAACATATATCATTCCTTACATCTACAGGGAATGATAGGCAGGGCTACCACTCATTAAGGCTCAGTTTCTCCATATTTAGTGGGACTTTACTGAAACTGTATAGATATCACCTGATATTTTTTGAAATATTCCTGAGCTTCAACTTAGAAAACTAACACAAAATTGATGATGATCTAGAACATACGATGTTGTGACTGATGAACTTTCAGACCTAAAATTTGTGCTGTCTATCAGTACTGACATGACAGGACAGCTAACGTGATGACTCATAAGTGGGGCCAGGCATCAAAGCCTTCACAGCTTCCAGTGAATCATCATTCCCTAAAGCTTACAGTTTGGTCTCTATTGCCCTTAGGATTCCTGCCCCTCACTGTTCCCTGCTTCTCTTGAACTTGTACCAGGATCTCACTAACTTCTGTCTCTCCCTCCTACCCTATCCTCCCATGTGCAAACCTCAAACAAGCTTTGTTTAAGTCCAGTCCTTTAATATCCTGCATAACATGTTTTCTTTATTAAACCTGCTGTTTCCTAGGCACCTTAGGGGTGCACATATATTTGGCATTGGTTTCTGGCAATAGCGTGAGACTTCAATATTATTCCTCTACCAGGTTGGTTTTCATTTTCTCTTAACGCATTTTGTCTTCTTCCCTTTGTCTAATCTCCCCCACCCTCATATAACATAAGGGAAGCCTTGCTTTCATTTTGTCATGATTAATATTACACTATATGCCTTTGGCAGTGACCTTATTATTGCCTAATACCACTTTTCCTTCTATGAGAAAAATAACCCTGCAACGCATGTGCTTTCCTGAGGCTTCTCCTCCCTTTTAGTTACAAGTGTACCTTGAGAGATGAGCAATCAATTTTACAGGGAAGGCCCTGAAGCAGATCCACTTCAAGTGGCCCTAGCAGAGAGTTGAGGTCTGTCTCTCAGGCTGGTGTCAGCAGCCTGTGCTTGGGAGAAGGAAAGGAGGGGCTTCCTCTCACTGCCCATGAACATAAGGGAGAAGTGAAATCCTGCAGCTGGGTTGGAGAATTGTCAGCTGGGCACTGTCTGAGCACACCCTTGGCATGCAGTAGTGATGGGCCGTGCTCTTGGAGGAGGGAAACCAAATGGAGGGTGGTAGGGGGAGGGGCAAATGAATGTCAAATGAGTGTCAAAAGAATTTATTAACTCAGTGAGGTGTGGAAATGTGATGAATAGGCAAGAGAGGAAGATGAAGTACAATCTGTAATGGAACGAAAAACAAAGAACTAAGACTTACATTCACTTCTAAGATAAAGGAAGCATTTTCCAATGTATATTAAAGGGGAGACTTAGGTAAAAGTTAGCTATATTAAATCAAAGGTCAGAAGTGTGTAAAGTCACAGAGCCATTACTTACATAAAGGGAGAGTATGCAGAGTACATGGAGCCAAATAGTTGAAACTAAATGTAAACCTCATGTATAATTTTGTATGTCCTATGAGTTGTTGGATGACCCATGAGCTGTCTGAATTACATAAGCAGTCTGTATAGATTAATTGCTGATGACAAGGAAATGAACACAATATAAAACTTAGGTATAGAAGCAGCAACTAAATAGAAACTCAGCAAAGTTCAATGATCAGAATGTTTAAAATGTATATAAAAACAAACAACAAACAAACAAATAAAACCTTAACAAGGATAAAACCAGGTTAACAGCTGCACAGACCCAGTGCCCCTTGGACAAAGTGCATGAGGAGAAGAAGCTGGTTTTCAGAGAGATTTGCTTCCAGCTCCTGCTGGTATTGCCAGTGAGAAGAACATAGAGAAGAGCATTGTAGACAAGTCCCACATGAGCATCGGGATTCACTGCTCATGAACACCTGTAAAGCGAGGTAATCCTGAGACCCCTTTCCAGAGGAGGAATCCTGAGACACGAACACACTTCCCAGGGATGCTGGGTCAACTCTTAGCACCAAGATATCTTATTTGGAAACCATTTCGCTTCTTTCACACTGGTGAATCTAGGTTTGCTGAGTGTGAGCTTAGGGACCTTTTGAAAAGAATCTGCCTCCATCTACCTCTAGGTGGACATAAGGTGCCCTCTGTGGATGCGTGTCTTTCTGTCAGGTCCCTTCGTGCAACACTCTCACTCCAGGCTCAGGTGTCTTTTAAAGCACATGTCTTCCCATATAACTGGCAACTTGAAGTATTTGCATTCTGCGTTCATGACAGGAAATGTCTATCTTGCTTCCTATCAAAAGTTCAACTGAAGAAGAAAAAGCCACTCTGAGTGGCATGTTTCCATTTTCCCAGACAGGCAGAGTCTATCTTCAGATGAAGTTAGAACAGCTAAGCAATATGCTCTGGGCTTTAACCTTGTAGAATTATTTTACTCAGTGAATATTTACTCTGAGTCCCTACAATTTGCTTCCCCTGAGGATCATTAACACATTTAAACTCATTGCCATTGTCATTTTATCTTAGGATCTTAATGATTCAAAATATGTTTTTTTATGAGGAAGCAGAGAGGAGAGAAATATTCTCCTTACAGCCATATTGTTCATGTGGATCTTAAGAATTAGAGGAGACTCCCCCCACCCCCAGTTTTTCTTCTATTATTTTTTTGCAACAAAATCTCTCTGTAGCCACTAATGGCCTTAAACTTGAAAACTTCCTCTCTCAGTGTTGTGAGTGTTAGAGTTTCAGGCATGTGCTACTGTATCTGGCTACCTTTTCATCTGGAAGCTATAAAATAACCAATTTATTATCTACTCCCAGGAAAAGAGCTTCATTAGGTTACTATTTCATATTCCTACTGCTCACCTGGCTTTATATATATCTGTATACTTTATGGTTGATACTAATATATAATATATATCTATATATGTGTATATATATATCTATCAGTACATATATGTCAGTATATATAATATACATCATATCTATATCATATATCTTTGTCATATCTATCTATATCTATATACCATTTTGTAGAAAGAGTAATTACTTTTTATACATAGAAAAATAATTAATGAACCCTGAGATTGGTTGATTTTATTTGGTTTTCTCTAGTCCTAAGCCAAGGTGAACATTAAACAGATGCTGTCCACCAAGTGTTTTGACAGAAGTGTTAACTGGCTCATACTGTTTGCCACAATGACGTGCAGTGTTCATGGCCCCCTGTATTCACCTCGTTCTATCCTCTCCAGCTGAAGCCTAAGTTGTAATGGGGTGCTGCTGCAGCATGGGGTGCCCTCCCCCATATTCCCATAGTTTTTTTTTCCCCCATCCTTTCATGGTATCCTAGTCAGAGGAGTGATTGTACATTTTGGATAGAGGGAAGAAAATAGAATATTGATGAGATCAAAGATCTCTTCTTTAAGATTCCAAAGCCTTTGACTTTAAATAAAAGATATGTAGTTACTCTACTGAATGTGATTTGCCTCAGGAAAGTTGTATTTATGAAGAAAGCTTAAGATCTCAAGACAACATGGTGTGTGGGGTGGGGGATGGCTCAGGGTGTAAGGTGATTGCAATCAAAGCATAGAGACCTTAGTTTGATATCCAGCATACACATATAACTACTGTGCACATGCACATAATCTTAGCAATGGGGTCATAGAGACAGAATGATCCCAAACAAGCAAGCCACTTTGGACAGAATGACTAGTCCTCATGCCAGTAAGAGATTCTCTCTCAGAAAACAAAACAAAACAACCCCAAAAGACATATAGAGACATTGTGGAAGAAACCCGAAGTCCACTTTTAACTTCCACATATGATTGGATACACTCCAAAAGAAAATGCACATCAGAGACTATTAATGAAAGGTAGAACACAAGATGATTGCTCAGATACATGAGAAGACCTCACAGTGCTAACGCTCTATTATAACAGCAATATGCTTTCCCTGTAAACACACAGAAATGTCCTTCAGAATGAGCATTAATACAAAACGTCACAGATTTCATTCTGCAGGCTCTTACATGTGTTTCTGTGTTAGGGAGACTCTCTATAGATCATGATGAATCCCACTTTAAAGGTGAAGGAACTTATTCCTGGGGAATCAAGTCTCAGCAACACATCTTACTCGGTGACTGAGGAGAGCTAACGATAAATCAAGTACGTCTGACCCCAGAGCTCTTCTGTTTTCCAAGGTGACATCGCTCCTGTGTACACCACTCCATACACCCTGCCTCTACCTTCTTGTTTTCTTACATTCTGGCTGCACTTGCCATTGCTCAGTGAAGACCTTAACAATCTTTATGAAATATAGATTAAAAACTGTCTGAGAAGCCAGGGCAAGGAGACCAGATGCGTGCCACTTGAAGGCGTTTGCAGCAGAACTGGGAATGTTGTTTTTTTTTCCCTTTCTCTCTGATTCCTTTCATGGCATCCAAAACTGGGTGTGTTTCCAGCTGGATGGTACCCAGCTGGTCATCTGCTGATGTGAGTTGTCTGAAGGGAGGCGTGAACTTAATTACATGTGGCCTAGTGAATGTGACAAATGGGGCCTTATCATTACTGAGTGTGCTCTACACAAAGCACAGACTGGCAGATGCCTGGCCTAAATGAGCCAGAGATGGGACAAATCATGTCTGACCAAAGAAGGTGAAGAACTGCAAGGCTGAGTTTGCAAGAGTTCTGGAAAAAAAAAATACAAAGTCTCAGTTTCCCCATGAGTACAATTTCTATGGCTTATGTAGAAATGTGGCCCCCCTTTTCTCGGTTCTAGAATGAATTTTTAAAAATCTCATTGAGACCAAAACATTATCCTTTATCAATTCTTGTGGACAAAATAGATTGAGAACTGAAAGTCAAGTTCAACACCCCCACCCCCCCCCTTTTTTTTCTGTGTCCTGTACTGGTCTTGTAATTTCTTCAATCAGCTAGCCAAACGGATCAGTCAGTTCTGAAATCCCAAATGTTAAAATGGATAGGACTTTATTTGTAATCTATGGGGAGCCATGGGAAGTTTATGGACAACTTAATGATGCGGGACTAACACTTCTGTTTTCAAGAGTGATGTGCTGGCTGGTGATGTGTCCCACTGGAAGAGGGATCAGTAAGCCTTCCTGGAGGTCTGGTATGGGTTGGGCTACAGAGAGAGGAGTGTTCCAGGCTTAAAGGCAGGGGAATAATAGGTGAAAATTATAACAGAGTGAAAAGTATTTCTTAGCTAGCCAGAAGCATTGCAGAGGAGTACACAGGACACAAGGCTAGGAAGTGGGCACATGGAGAAACACTACCATTCTGGTTTATGCTGAAATGAAGCTAAACAGGAAAGGCTAAGGTAGGCATATGGTTTGTATCTGGCACATGGGTAATACATAATGACTGTTCATTGAGTATATTTGAACTAAAGGATGAATATGTACAGGAAGAAATAAGCCATGGTCTAAGAAAATCTTAAAAAATCAAAGGTAAAGAGGTGTTTGACAGTGATGATAGTAAACTGAACTGTAAATAATGAGGAAGAACCATTTGAAAAGGACTGGGTGTGTTAACTATAGAATATAGGACATTGGCGGTCTTTAGTGTTCTTCTGTTGGTGAAATTCCCTATAGAACATGTCTAAAGAGCGAGTTAATGCCTCAGTACAGGGGAACGCCAGGGCCAAGAAGTGGGAGTGGGTGGGTAGGGGAGTTGGGGGGGAGGGTATGGGGGACTTTTGGGATAGCATTGGAAATGTAAATGAGGAAAATACCTAATAACTAAATAAAAAAACGTGAGTTAATGGTGAGGGAATGAAATGACATATAATATATACATATATAATATGTATATGTATAAAATGATTTTCTGTAGCTTGAATTACAGGCATGAATAATGCTTAAGGATTCCTTGTCTTTTTTTCTTTCTTTCTTTCTTTTTTTTTTTTAAAGCTTCTTGTTCTGGCTGTTGTTTGTGTAGATGGAAGGATACTATCAGAGGGGAAAAATGTTCTGGGTCATACTGTTATAAATACCTGCATCTCCACCTGGGTGCATAACAAAAGAGCTTTTCAGCTACCCAAGTAGGGGACCAAAAAGAGCAGGCTTCCTGAGGAAGAGCAGAGTGGGGAGTGACTGACTACATGAGTCACCTGGTCTGCATTTGTCACTCTGACTCTGCTCAGAGCCAGACCTGAGGATGCTTTTCCTTGGGGCCAGTGGTGGTCCTTACATAATGAGCATCTCCATTTAAAAAATATCTTCTGTTTTAAAATCTTAGTGTGGTTTTGAACGCATTAACCATCCATGTTTCTAGCGCACTGCTATACACAGACAGACAGACAGACAGACCGACAGACAGGCAGACAGAAACACAGAAAGACACAGCACATGCTTACACACACACACACATACACACACACACACACACACACACACACACACACACACAGACACACAGAGTCAGAGATCATATATTGAAACGAATCAAGGAAGACCATCTCTGCTATTTCAGAAGTTAAACTGAAAATTGTATTTAGAAGATCTAACCTGTTCTCATTTTCACTTAAAATAGCTTCATATTGATGAAGATGACACATTCTAAACAGAGCCTTTGGATTCAGTCTAGTTTTCAGCAACACTAGTCTCATCTTGAAAGGTCTAATTATAAAAGCTAAGCATAGGAAGGTTGATGACTCTTTTGCTGGAGGAGAATTATGAAGAGAAGAATCTGTGCACAAAGTCTGTGTGCCAGGCTGAGGTGGGAGGGGCAAGTCAGGGGCTGGGCCAGGCTGAGGTGGGAGGGGCAAGTCAGGGGCTGGGCCAGGCTGAGGTGGGCGGGGCAGTGAGAGGAGCCTGTGGAGGTGCAAGGGTTATACAATTTTGTGACTTTTTATTTCTACAATGGTGAGATTCTTGTCACAGATCACAGGCAGCCAGAGTATCTTTGTAAATCCACATATCTCTTTGGGTCATCTATGAATCATGTTTTTGGCCATATTTTTCTGCTAAAAGGACCATGTGTTTACTCATAGAAACTCAGAAAATATCACTAGAATTCCATAGGATATGTTGTACCTGAAGCTTCAAAGAGAAAGCAAAATAAAATTGGACTTTTTTTTTTTTTTGGTATAGGTCTAGAGTCAAATGTATTTCACTCTATGGTTTCTACTGTGCAATTCTCCATGTTAGATACTGCTAAGGAAAAAAATCAGAAAAAACCATACTTACCTCATATTTTCTTTCCTGTGTACAGTCACATACATTTCATAGACTCTCCCCTGAGGAATGGCCCCAGCGGGAATCAGCAAGCTTACTCCTGAATAGCAAAAAGAGAAAAGTACTGTATAAGACCTGTGAACCAAAAAGAAACTTCTAGAATGCTTTTGCAGCATGCAAAAAGGACTCGGATTTTGTGCCTATGAGGCAGCACTCTTTACATTTTCCCTAAAGACATGTAAAGGTCTATAGCTGCCTTCTCTTCTTGCTGGCCTTGCATTCTGCCACAGCTCCCTTTGAACTGTTATGGAATTTCTTAAGAGAGTGATGTCATTTGGAAAGTTCGTGTTTTATTTAAGGAATCGACAGATGGTTCCACTGCTGTTTTTCTTGTAAATTGAGGGGAAACCAAAAACTGCTATTAAAATTTTAAACAGCTGCAAAGATGCATTGTTTTTGATTAAAAAAAAAAAAAAAAGTTCCTCATGAAATCCAAAGTCAGGGGAATGCTAACCTCAGCCAGATTTGAAAACCTTTTTATTTTTCCCCTCTAAAATATCTGGTGAGCATCAGTGTTATTTCACAGCAGAGTTAGAGATAAGGATAATTTATTATACACAACTCTATGGATTGAGCAACATCTTACTCAGCTGCAACAGGTCACGGCACGGCACTTCTCATATGTTGCTTAGTGTGCCAATGAGAAGGATTGTTGGTATGAACTGTGTGAAAACTCGGCCGCGGATAATACTGTGACAATTTGAGCTGGTGTCAAGACCACCTGGAAATCCTGGTTCCTAAAGCATGGTGGAAATTTTTGTTTAAGGAATGTGTGTGTGTGTGTGTGTGTGTGTGTGTGTGTGTGCATGTATGTGCATTGTGCATGTGTGTATAACACAATTTTACATGCATTAACACAATACGTCAGTGAAATTAAACATTAGCTGTGTTATAACTTATGACTGCCAGTCTATCAGTACTGCTAAAAATAAACTTCAACTTTCAACATTGGCAGCTACGGACTTATGGAAGAACACTGTGTTTTTTATTCTTTAGGTATTTCTAAACTATATAATAAACTAATAAACAAATACAACTACAAATTGATATTGGATGAAGCTGAAATTGTAGATCAATATATCATAGACTGGAATAAATAATTTAGGTACTCTCTGGTTGAATGATATACTGGATAATTAATAAATAAAGATTTTGTGTCTGCTGTTATATTTCTTTCTTTCTTTCTTTCTTCTTTCTTTCTTTCTTTCTTTCTTTCTTTTTTTCTTTCTTCCTTCCTTTCTTTCTTCTTCTTCTTCTTTTTTTTCTGGACAGGGTTTCTCTATGTAGCCCTGGCTATCCTGGAACTCACTTTGTAGACCAGGCTGGCCTCGAACTCAGAAATCCACCTGCCTCTGGGATTAAAGGTGTCCACCATCACCGCCTGGCTCTGCTGTTATATTTCTAATCATTTATGAAATAGTTTTCTAAAATATAGCTTCCTGGAGAACAGTGGACTGAACCAAGTGATTGCATTTTCTACCTGGGTTGATTAATTGCCTTTAAGGCAGCTGGTACAAGTTCTGAACTCCATTCAAGCAAAAAGGTCTTTCTAGAGGAACTAAATTCAGAGTTAGTTGGATGAGATTAAAAACATTTTGCAGATTTTATATGAAGTAGTGCTTGAGATATACTGAATGGAATTTTGAGGTAGACTACATCTAACATCTCAGGTTCATTATAAACAAAGAGAGATAAGATTATAGAGACTACAATATGACTTCAAGCTGCATCTTTGTCACTTAAATTTTCAGGAATTACCTGAATTAGGAATGATGAGGTGACCCCCAAGAGAGTTGAAGGTACCAAATGCTGTGCAGGATGGGTCAGTCTGTCTTGCGAGGCTCTGGTTCTTCAGGTTAAGGGCCTCATTCTCTAGCAAGGACTGGGTCATCTGGGGTGACAGTTTGGATGAGAACTCGGCAAGGTCATCCTGAGGAGTGACAGCACCTGAGCTGTTGTACACTTTGATTTTCAAGTTGGGTAGTGGGTCCAGAATTGGAGAGTTGGTCATTGGGATTTTGTCTGAGACATCATGCAGAGCATAGACAGGTCCCCTGTACATGGCTGCAGCTGAGGTGAGGTCAGGGGGGACAGCCAGGAGATCTGAGGCACAAAGAAAAAGGAGTTCTGTTTGCATTTTCCATTCAAACCAAGACAGATTAGCAAGAGACCATGACACAGCTTTAATGCACAGCAAAGCTGCTCTGCTAACAGTGCAGGTGGACAGATCAAAGGCTCTGAAACCTAGGACAAGCGGAGTGTCAGTCTCCTTCCTGTCATGAGCCATCAGTAGTTAACTTGGCTCCTTCTATATTTTGCCTTGGGATCTAATCATGACATTTAAGGTATTTGGCTATTTCTTTGGAGTAGAAAGAACAGTATGAGCTCCTGAGTTGCTATCTTGTAATGGCTTCGCTTGCATATGCTAAATTTGGATTCATCTGTAAATCACTGCATTAAAAGCATTATAAGAAGGGGACCAGGGACGGGGGAAATCAATGAATCAATGTACTCATCCTTTCAAATAGAAGTTAAAGAGCAGGACAGAGGTATTTGTCAGAAAAGCAACTCAAATGATCTGTGCATCACAACAACTCTGACTTATTGTAAAGAATGATTTCATTCGTATAATGAACAAAGCCAAAATCTCTGCCTTTTGCTAAGCTTGTATTCTGGCTCACCTGGATGATACAAATGGCATTTAGTTTGTAGATATGAGGGCACACTGCTCACTCCCATGTATCCTCACAGTGTAGAAAGCCTACTGACCTTGTCTGGCAGCCTTGATGTTCACAGGCTGAAAGCCGCCATTGAGTGCTGAGGAGTCAATGATGTCAGACTCAAAGTCACGGTGGTTCTTCCGATACACAAACAGGGCCACCACAACAGTGATCGCCAGACAGACTGTTACAGCGATCACAATCCCCACGTAGAGAGCCACATCATCTGAGTCAGGAGCAGCTGGAAAGAGAGAGGGGAAACATCCAACCAACTGCTTCTACAAACTTCCCCTAGAACACATATGTATTACGGTAATTTTTTCAGACATTTATTGCCATTTTTTATGGGTTAATTTCAAGTCTATTTCAAAAGCTATATAAAATGACTGTGGCTTTTCAGTGGAAAATTATCTCTGATTTCTTTTTCTTTCTTACTCTGCATCAATCCACCCACTAATCTATCTTATAATTGGGCAGCATAACAGACTATTTATTGCCAGGCATTTAAAGAAACTGGAACCCAACCCATTCCAAACCACAGGAAATAAAAACTTTATTACTACCCCTTTCAGGTAAAAAAAGTTTAGAAGTGATTTTTAAATAATTGATAGTTCAAAAGAAAAAAAAACCATAAACACTGTCAAACATATCTGGCATAATTTTAATCTGTATGTGGATTGAACCAAGAAGGTTCTCTAGGTATCATTTCAAGTTATAAAATTACTTCCTATACACTCTTCACTCTTCCCCTTCAATCAGTATGAGAATGGATGGGAACTGTGCAAATAGAGCAAAGCCAACATGAGGAGCAAGCATGGTGGTTTAGAGAAGTGTGCTTTCAGAAGCCCAGATCCAGGGCAGAAGCTAGGGTGAGTTCCAGCTTCTGGGGCAGATACAGTATTATCTCCTATCATGAGCTTCCTGTGGGCCTTTGGTAGAGCTTCCCATCTAAGCTTCTCATTATGGGAATAAGCTATAGGTCTATGATTTGTTGGATAAGATAAAGGTCTTGGTCAGTGATCAGAAATGTCAAGCTACCCCAGGGAGGCAGATAAGTATTTGACCAGCACAAGGTGCCATCCATAGGGGGCTATTTCTAGGTAATCTTAAAAAAAGAAAAAAGAAGAAGAAAAAAAATAAGAAAAATTCTTATAAATGGTGCCTGCTGCTTTGGTGGCATGAAACATGTTTGGATTGAAGTGGAGACGGTGACAGCAGCTGATTAATAAAATAAAACAGACAAAAATGGCGGTTTTGTTGCCTTAGTTTCACATGATTGGGTCTTTGCTTTTAGACCCATCAGAAATATTGAGCAAATTAAACAGAGTTGCAGCTTCCTCACTGTAAAAGAGATAGTTAAATTGATGCTTCTAGTAGCCTAGAACAACTCCAAATGTCATGGTTAATTTATATACATATACATTTTTTGGGAGGCAGGGGAGAGGATTTTTAAATCTATAGGTTTATGTGATCTAAAATTTGAGAAACCATTCCTTTCTCCTAAGACACAAAGCCATATGGTTTACATGTGGAAATAACTCATCATTTTTTCTGCCAGGGGTTCTCAGTAATTACCCACACTCTTGTGTCCCAGTCTTTAATTACACTGGCAGTTTATATAAATCTATGCCTGGAAAATGCCCTCTTTAAAAAAACATCACCCTTCCCAGTATTTCAATATCAATCCAGTCAATATTGATTGACAGCAGCTCTTCAGTATCCCAACACTCCTCATTATGTGAACACTGCTGTCAAAATGCTGCCTCTACTCTGCTGTGAGGTTTTATTAGAGGTTTTAGTAGAGGAATTTGCAACTCTGGTCAGAATACTACATCTAATCTTTAATGCTTTATACTCATTCATGATGTATAGCTCAACAGATTTGCATTTTCTCAACCATTCCTTTTTAGTATTTAAACCCTGCCCTTTATGTATACCAGCCAATTTCATGATATGTTTTCTCAGTGACGGGGATGCATGCTTTCAGTAGTAGACTGATAGCTTTTAAAGCTGGCAGCGACTTGAAATGACCCTTTCTTCTCTTCAGCATCGAAAATCTAATTTGCTTTTTCATGTTAGAATACATTAGGCTCCTATTTCCCATGTGCACATCTGTGAGCCAAGGAAAGGCAAACTTGAATGGGGGCAATAATGTTAAAGGGTTATTTCCCAACATAAAAACCAAAAATCAAACTTACAAGAAAATCCATATTCATTCTGGGGTCTGTGCTCAGTTGAAATGGGGTAAATGAATCCTTGAAAAGAAAAAAACAAAAAAAACAAAACAATGAAACAGAAATGGGAACAAAATCAAATTAATGAATGAAAACAAAATAGGAAGTGTGAAAAAAATGGTCTAATTAAAAGCAAAAAGGAAAAGAAACCCGTAGTCCTTTAAAATTCTGGTTCACTATAGAATTATGATTTTTTGTGCCCCCTGTTTGCTCTGGAGCCTTACTAAGAATTAATAAGTAGGCAGATTGAATTTCAGAGCAAAAACTGGTCTCGAGTCACTAACTTTGGAGTGCTTAAAGTCTTCCTTTTATTGAGCATAAACTCTAATGGATCTAATTTATTTCAGACATCGAGGGTCATTAGCATAAGGAAAATCTTTTTTCCCCTCTTCCCTGCCATATGCTTTAATTCCCAGGACGTTCTCAGAAGGCTTGGAACAGTTTTCTTTTTCTTTTTTATTTAATCATAACTGCTTGCTTTTGGCCTCATGGAACTAGAGCAGGCCTGTTGTCACTAGTCAAAGGTTAAGTACCCCTTTGCCCAGCTGAGCAGTGATCAGCTCTTCTCCATCTCAGGTTCACTTTTGGATTTTTGGTTGTTGATTGTCCAATGGAGACTGCCTGAGGCCTGTGCAGACTGTCAATGCAATGACACTTGGGTGGCCTTTTTTTTTTAATCGTTTGAAAATCGATAGAACTAAGTATTATAGGGTTATTAATTATAGTGCTTTAGAGGAATGTTATTCATTGGCCAGATAATAACTAGTAACCTCATTGCATTGAAGATGCAGAAGAAGCACAGTAAGGTTTCTTTTCTTTTGAGTGTATTCTGATCAGGAAACAATGAGGATAATAACATAATACAAAAAATGCCAATGCGAAGTGGACAATAGGCACAAATCCAGGGGAAAAATGAGGACAGAAAGGTTTGAAATGAGAAAGCCGTGGAAAGAAATATAAGTCCAACTCATAACTGGTACCCAATGTTCACTAAGATTTAATATTCTGCAGCATATGAATTAATCAAATAATGTAGCACCGTTTGGATTAATCAAATGAAGATGAACATGAGTACGTGAATTAAACATTCCTGGAAATACTCAAGGGTAAGAACTAGAGAGGAGCCATAAGAATCACAATTAATTAGTTCCAAGTGAAGGTCTGGAAGACTTTAATGGTAAGGGCGACTCTAATGCTGCAGGTAGGTAGCTCCTCTGCAGCCAGCAGAGTGCTCTCTACTCCCCAGCTATTTACCTATTTGGGAGTTAATTCCAGAAAAACACACAATGCTACTTTAATGAAAGCGAGGTTTGCCAGAGCACAGATAGGTTTGCTCTGAATTAATATTTAATGCTTTATTTTAAAGCAATGATTGCAACCTCCTACTTGGTTTTATAAATATTATATTCCTTATCCCAGTTGTCGGACTCCATGTATTAGTTTGGCTTTCATTTTTAAACATCTCTGTCTGGTAATAGCCTTTTCCATTTGCAGTCTGTGAACTCAATAAAAGGACAATTGGGGCGAACAGAGGCTTTAGAAACCCAAGGACTTAGGGCAAACCAAGTTTACTACTGTGAGATGAATGGCAAGGGTGAAGCCCTTCTCTTGGAAGCGAGGATGCTACTCAAAGGAGTGTTGAGATACATTTTTTCTCATGTGACAGGACAAGGATATGGGTATAAAATAGAAACTTGGAGATGATCTTATGGTGATCTGGAAAATGTTGGTAAGCACTTATGGGGCCCTGCCTAAATAAGCAGGAACTCCAAATCTCATGACAAGAAAGATGGAGTCCAGAGACAAATGACAGGTTCTGAAATGTATTCTCTATAAAGCAGTTCCTGGTTTCCCCTGATGACTCTGTTCCAATTTCTCAGCAAGACTCCTGTTCTTGACAGGCCAAATAAAGAGTAATAGAAATATATGTAGTTTTTATTTCATTTTCTAGTGTCCCATATTTATTTATATCTAGACCATTTAATAACTAAATTCATGTTGTATGGGATGATTCTGAGACTTTAACTCCAGGTGAAGAGAGCACGGAGTCCCCAGTAGAGGAATTAGAGAAAGGACTGAAGGAGCTGAAGGGGTTTACACCCCTTGGAAGAATAACAATATCAACCAGCCAGAGCCCCCAGAGCTCCTAGGAACTAAACCACCAACCAAAGAGTACACATGGAGCGACCCTTGGCTCCAGCCGCATAGGTAGCAGAGGATGGCTTTGTCTGACATCAATGAGAGAAGAGGCCCTTGGTCCTGGGAAGGTTCTATGCTCCAGTATAGGGGAATTCCAGGGCAGGGAGGTGGGAATGGGTGGTTAGGGGAATTCCAGGGCAGGGAGGTGGGAATGGGTGGTTGAGGGAACGTCCTCATAGAAGCAGGAGGATGGGGGGATAGGATAGGGGGTTTCCAGGGTGGAAACCAGGAAAGGGAAAACCATTTGAAATGTAAATAAATAAAATATCCAATAAAAAAGGAATTCACTCATTCATTCACTCAATCACTCCTTCAGTTGGTGTGTTTGAATGCTACTATATTCTGAGTTCTAATGTAGTACGGTAGAGGCTTTCCTGCTGCCCTGGAATTCTCATTCTGGCATACACTTAGCAGGAAATAAGTACATAAATGACATGATAGACAAGATCATATTGTAATATTGAAAGCATACATTAAACATCAAGCATACAGGATAATGTAGCTCAATTGTGGAAGGCTTGCCTGTGCAATGTCTTGGGTTAATCCCCAGCCCTGAATATGTGCAGTATCAGGAATGGTGATGTACATTTGTAATCTATACTTGGGAGGTAGAAGCAGAATGATCAGAAGTTTATGGTTATCATCAGTTACATAGCAACTTCATGAATAGCCTGGTAAAGATGGGACCTGTTTTAGATCATCATTATTGTCATTGTTACCATCATCACCATCATTAAAATATACAATATAGCAAGACTCTGCAGACCATCACTAGAGAAGTAAGGAGCAGCGAATCATAGAGGCCTACGGGTCCACAAAGAACTTTTAATTTTTTTACAAACAAAATAAAAACTATATGTTTGGAACATGAAAAAAAAACCCACGTTGGATTCTCTACAGAGAATGAATTACAGAAGGATCAGGTCCATACTATCTCTGTTAATGTACAGCTGGGAGATAGCTTTAAATGCATCAGTTTAGTTAGTAAACTACTTCCATTTGAAATTGTTTTCAATAAGACAAAATATTACAAAACTAATTGTCTCATTCACTGTCAGTTATTTCTCATAGTGGTTTAGGACCAATCTAGGCAAACTGATAGTTTCCTACATGGGAAAACCTGTAACAGACCGATATT
The DNA here is from genome assembly GCF_000001635.26 of Mus musculus. Classification (NCBI taxonomy): domain Eukaryota; kingdom Metazoa; phylum Chordata; class Mammalia; order Rodentia; family Muridae; genus Mus; species Mus musculus. Next base: position 141,783,540 of record NC_000069.6, on the reverse strand, counting down.
TGAGTGTGCTCAGTGCCCCAGTTTACTCTATTACAGAAGAACTGACAATGGACTTTTGGAGACAGTTCTGTGAAACCTCTTCCATCCTTTTCTAAACACAACTATGTGTGGAAAACACTGCTTGGGTGGCTGGAATCAGAGAAGGAATGATTACTCCCTCCTGTAAAGGAGGGAACACAGGGGTGTTTCCAGAGTTTGTTTTTACCATTTCTCTATCTGATTCTTCTCTACCAAATCAGCAGGGCACATTTTCTTCGGTTAACAAGGTAGTCCTGCTAGTTGCAGTTCCCACAATGGTGAAGGATAACATGCCCAGCACAACACAGTACAAAGTGATAGTTTTATGGAGTCAATTTGGGAACTAGTTCCTATCTCTGGGATTTCACTTAACTTCTCTGAGACTTAAACTAAAGCCAAATGAAAGAACACCAGGAATGCTACCCAACGTAGTGAACTTCAAATCATGGACTTGATTTTGTCAGCCTGGTGGACTTCTGTTAGAATCCTGGCTCTACCATTTCTTAAGCTGGGAGAGGCTGGCCAAATGAGCTCTTTCTCAAACATCAGATGGCTATAGGCATTACTTCCATAGCTGTAGAAAAGAGAAACCAGATTTACAAAGTGCTTATATCAATCAATAAATGAGAAACTACTATGGTCAATATCATTATGAAGCACAGTGTTTAAGATCTGCTGGTATGCTGGGTTCTAAGACTGCTTCTCGTACAATAAATGTGGCCTAGTTAATGAGTGACCTCAGAAAACTTGCCTGAATTTCAGCTCCCTCTTTACAGCAGAGCCAAGGAGCCCAGTTTCTCTGAGAAGCCACGGGCGATGCTCCCTTTTAAGTACTAGATACTCTTTTACTGTCCCCGTTGAAAGGGGTTTGTGCTTGGCCTTTGTGGCTTCTGGCAACCATACAGGGATATGTTTCAGGAGCAAGCTTCCAGGAGCAGAGTAAAAACTGACACTGGCCTGATTTCTCAACCGAGACGCTCTTTTTCTCAGCAAGGGATTTAGAATGTGGCAGGAGTGCTGGCTTCTAGTCTTTGGATTCTCATAACATTTGGGGGCTTGTTTTGGCATTTAGTAATTGAGGTCTAAGGACACTCAATGTCCTATAATGAGACAAACATTCTTAGGAACAAAAAGCCCTCCATAACTTGGATTGGTATTTCCACTGTCACAGGCAGGAAGCCCAAGGCAGGCTGCAGTAGCCTTAGCATTTGGGCCTATATGAAACCAATTCCAGAGCAGGATAAAAAGAAGAATAAACAACTTTTTATTCGTAAAGAAAATTTACTTTTTAGAGAGGAAGTTTTCCTAACTTGGAGTACTAGAAATGGAAGAATTCATCATGCAGAAAAAATGATTATTATTATATGCACTTATGTGTGTGTGTATAATTATTGGTGCTTAGGCACCTGAGCATATGTGTGGAAAGCAAGGAACAACATTCAGGAGAAAGTTCTTTCTCCCACCATCAGACTGGGTATCAGACTCAGGTCATCAGACTGCCCTCATCTGCAGGCTGCTCCTTAGGTCCTCTTGTTGGCCCTCATCCTGGAGAACATTTTTCAAGAAAGGTACAAACAACTTGAAAACGAGATCAGGTCTCTTGAGCAATTTGTAGAATGCTCTTTTGGCTTCAAAAGCATTTCATAATTTTCCAGACCATCATTTCAAGAGATCATGCTGTCTAACTCTTCTAGTCAAGGAGGCTGAGTCTCAAAGGCTAGAAATGATCATTCCAATAGTATCCAAGTTTAAATTCAAACAAATGAAATGGTTCCAGCCATTCTTGTCAATCATTTTGATGTCTCAGTTTTACCTTGTCTAACCCCAATGGGTGTCCATTTCACATTTGTGCCAATATTTTCCAAGTGTTATCCAACTGTTATGAAAACCAAGGCCCATGTCTTACTATCTTTAAATGGACAGAGACATTTCTTTGGTTTTAAATTTCAGTAACAACATATAATCTCTAAGAGTATGTCCAGTACTTGAGATCTTTATAGTTGCCTGTCTGAATACAGCCTATTTGCTGGGAGGTTTCATTTGGGCATTATCAGGAACAGGGCTAGAATTTCTACTTTCCACTCTCCAAAAGCGGCTATTTTTATGTTTCTAGTTTTTTCAAAAGGGTTTGCTTTCAATGATGCGTGACTGTTAGGTGACAGTAAAAAATAATCTTAGCTTTGTGACTAAAATAGTTTGATATTAACTACTTTTATGCTATAAGTAATCTTTTTGTATACACATTATTGTGAAGGCTAATTGATTGTCAACATGACAGGATTTAGTCACCATGGAAACAAATCTCTGGACTTATTTAAAAGGAAAATATGAATGTAAGTACTGCAGAATTAAAACTCTTTACATTTGGGACCAAGCCAGTCAAAATGAAGACGCTCTGCTATTTTTGGTAAAGACAATTAAGCTAGGGATACCTATCCTTAAGTGTGGGTAGTACCATTCTACTCCCAACATGGAGGGCATTGATTCTAATACACAGGACAGTCGCCAAGCCCTAGCAATCCACCTGTCTCCATCTCCCCAGCCCTGGGACTACAGTCATGTTATCACTGTGTGGGAGCAGTGGGTCAGCACTCACATCCCCGGTCTGCATAGTATCCTCCAAGTTCCAGAAAAAAAAATCAAAACAATAAAGCAGTTAGACCTTGGTAAAGGAGCTCCTATTGTAAAAGGAGAGAAAGATTTGGGTTTATGTAGTGGCTCCAACCTTTGCCTGTGGGTCTCAGGAGGGTCAGTCATTTCTATTCAGTGTTTCAGTTTCTTACTTTGCACAATAGAACAATTATTAGTGGCAGTCAAAAGATCCATCTATGAAGTTATTTTTTTTCTCTATCTTTTGGGTATTAATTAAGTTAAACTCCAGTCATTTTGGCTTCTATTTGGCCATGTCTGACATTGAAGACTACAGTCAGGAACAATTTCAGCTACAGCCTAACCGTGCTTTATGATATTAAATAGGATTAAAATTAAAGCTGAAGTTCCTTTAACTATAAAAATGAGATATTATAATTGCAGGTTCTCTAAAATTTTAGAACTCTTGACCCAGACTTAGGGAATATTTAAAAGGAAAGCATGCACATAGATGCTGTAGGAATTAAAACTCTCTACATTTGGAGCCAAGCTAGTCAATGGAGATGCTATGGTACTATAAGTATTCTCTCCTGCCTCCACAGTTTATTTACTGCTGCCTGACATGGCATTGCTTGTGTTATAATAACATGCATAAATAGGCTTCAGGACGTTATGAGACCTTTAGAGTAGAGGACCAATTCTTCTCTGAGCTGGTGGTGACATCATAACTCAATAGTTACACAGCATCATTCAACAGTTTGCAGTATGCTACACCTTCTTTGCAAGTGTGTATTTGTTTTGTTTTATTTTATTTTTTAATGTTTGAGACAAGATCTTAAGGTGTGGCTCATTCTGGTCTAGAACACACTATGTAGCCTAAACTAGCCTCAGCCTTAGCATGAGCTACACATCTGGCTTAAACTAATGTTCTCAAATCACCAAATTTTAGTTAGTTTAGTTGTATTTATCTATTAGACACACACTCACTAAGAATCTTTCTAAGGGTTTTGTTTGTTTGTTTGTTTGTTTGTTTTTCACTTAAGATTTGATCTTTAGAAGAATCCTCTCCAGGTAGACTTGCCCCTTTCCTTGACCTGGCTGCCTGATCTGTTTGCCAGTGATTGCACACCAACCTAACAAGTTGGATATTTGCATCTCGATCACATTTCTTCTGATGCAAATTTTCTTGTTAACCCTCAAGAGTGACTCAAAGATAAACATGCCCAGGCTCTTTTTATTTCCCCTCCTTCCGAGTCAGAGTCATGGATTATTTTATAAACCCATCAGAACACTAATGATGTCAAAGGTCAGGTTTGTTAAAAACACCAAGGTCGTTTACCTACTCTTCTGAGGGTTCATTATTGACTGGGCTTACACAAACCCAAGCTTCAGAATATGTAAAATTGAAGACACGACAACAAAAATGGAAAGGAGCATTTTCTTATGGATGTCAGACAGCTGAGGTACCTGTGGCTATCTGTTGCTCCATCTTTTATGGGACACTGGCCAAGCCACACCAAGTTGGTTCATGACCTTGTTTGAAACAGTTACCAGCACACGTTCTGAAAACAGGCAGCAAATGATTAACAGCCCAGCAGGAAAAAGATCTTATCTCAGGACTCATAGCGGATGCAGCATAATTGCCTGAAATTCATCTCAGTTCACCAGAAACAAGCTTATGTATACATCAGGTGCCCTAGTGCTTTTATGCTGGACAATCCAAAGCCATCAATGTTTTAGAAGAAGAATAAAGCATTAGTATGTTCAAGGGTGGTAACACTCATCATGACTCCATCATAACAAAGACTTTCGACAAAAAGAGTAAAACAGTAGAATCCTGAACTAAGGTGATTTAATCCTAAAGAGTATCAGCCAATCTGATGACTTTTTATGCTCAAATAAAAGTCAATTTAACACCCTTACAGCAAGTCCATTTTGGTCTGCCTGTATAGTGGCATTTTTCTCAGCCTATATAGCTCCAATTTTCCTGATCTACCAGCAAGGCTACCAGAGGTGAAAGCTCTTGCTTTTGTTTCCTTGCACGAGCCTCTCTGGGCTCCAGAGGTGTGCATCAGGTTTCTGCGGCCTAAAGTTTCTGACCACATCCTTGCTTTCAAAAGCAGGAAAATGTTTTAGCAGAAAGTAGAAAGGCAGAGCACACTGATTATGCTGGAGACTATCGAGGGCTGTGTTGGGCAGGAAGTTCATGGGCAGAATATTTATTTGCCACCTGGGACACTGTGCATATCAAGAACTATAGAAACCCAGCTATGACATCAACTTCTAACTTCAGATAAAAAAAGTGCACACTGTCTAACACGCAAAGCTACGCTTTCCTCCCAAACTGCTGTGTTGACAAGAATTTTGCTGCAAAGTGACTAGCACCTTGGCAAGTGCCCACCGCAGGCAGTTATAAACACGTCATTCTGAACCCAGAGTGTGGTGATTTGTTAGGTAAATGGTTTCCCTATGTTTTAAGCACCTGGTGTTGCAGGAGCCCAGTATGCAGCGTGTCCACACTGAAATTTACATGCAGAGAGTTCTGCTACTTCCTCTGGTGAGAACCGATGGAAGAGCCGAGCTGTGTGACACGCAAATGTTTTAATGAGTAGAAAGTGCTAAATTTGCACAATGCATAACATTTTAATTTCCCAGAGTCAGGGGTTCACTGCTGCAGACTGTTCTAGGCAGTTCTGGTTTGGCAAATGCAACTTATAATTTGTCTATAGCATAAACTCTCTTCAGCAAGAAGGAATTCTAAGGTCATATTTGTACTCTTACACATATCCTCATGGAAATTCAAATTTAAATGGGATTAAAAGATAAAATTCACACGAATGTACCAATTTAACCCAGTAGTCCACATTTAAAACCAGACTATATTTATTCTTTGTATGACTATTTTCCAAAGGAAGATAAACATGAATAAAACTATTATAAGGCATTATGTGCTCTTAGGAATACCAATATATTCAACATAAAACAAGACTATTTGTAGGTTCAGCATTTTAAAAAGATTTCTTATGGACTCTGTTATTATTTTGTTCTCTCTGTGTGTGTGTGTGTCCTTATGTTTCTTTCTCATTGCTCTGTGTCATCAAATCATCACATGTAATCTTATTTCAAATACAGGGAGTAGACTCCTTTATATAATGTTCAGATAATAACGAAGCTGAAGTATTTTAATAGAAAATCAGTATGATAGGCCCTACAGCACTGCCTTCTGAATAGGCATTATTACATAAAAACATTGAAATTTGTTGTGAGCTTTATTTCTTTATCATATCACAATAGCTAGATATATGTTTTTCTTATTTTCAATATGAAAAATCCTATCTTTGCAACTTTTGTTGTTTGATATAATTCCATGCTGATCAATGCACTAAAATACTCCAGTGTTTAAAATGATTTCATTCTTTTACAAAAGTAACAGTGTGTCTACAAAAATGCCCATTTTTTTTTTTTTTTGGAGATTATTTGGAGACTTTGATGCCTTCAATTACCTTTGCTAGTATATTTTAGGACAATAACACTTATCTCTCAATATTTTGGTTTGAAAGGGACCAATGTGTTGTCTCTAAGTGGCAACTGCTTCTTTTATTTTAAGTCAATAAGTCTATGACTACCCCTCTGTGTATGTGTATGTGTGTGTGATCTTAAAATGAGCAGGTATGAGTGGATTGCCTAAACTTAGTGGAACTTTTGCACTATCTTAAATATTTGGATCTTGTTGCACAGATGACATTTCTCAGCATTGCACAATGACTCTGATATATCAGCATTCTAAGAATAAGGGTGTGTGGAAGCACTGGGTGATATGAACATGACAGGCAACTGGAAAATATTGGAAAACCATAATTCAGTTCTAAATCTCCATATCTTCAAACTACATGATTTACTAGCTTTTAGTATCTCTTGCCCAACTCATTTTTCTATAGCCAGGCTTTTCTCCAGCATCTTATTAAATACTGTTATTAATAATCTAATTTGAATCAATATAACCTAGATCTCAAGATAAACCATCACCATTGCTACCTCTCAGATTCAGAGGCCCCAGTGTCCGATCAGGCCAGGACACTATTCTTCCTTCAACACTCCTTTCTGAAAAGGCTGTTTATAACTAGAAATGTAAGGGAAGACCAAGGATAAAGTGAATGTGCAGAACAGAAATCATATAGGAAAAGAAAAACATACTGATAATCTCATAAACCCAGGAATAGAATAATTTTCAACAATCTTTTCCTATGCTCAATTTTATATAGCTATAGAAAAATGCACGTATAAATCCAAAACCTGCTTTTCCAAAGGCTTATGAAAAAATTTTAGTGTGTGCATCCTTAAAAGTATTTCCTAACCACTGCAATTTAAATTTGTTTTTTTAGGACTATGGATGCTCAGCTTTGGGGAGACATGTAATTTAGCTGCCTGGATTCTAAGAAATGGGAGAGACAGAGGGTAGGGGGCAGCACTTTCTGCTGGCATGGCATAGCTGCTGTGCATATGCACTCATAGCGGCTGCTCTATTGCCTGAATAAGACCCACACACACTCCGACCAGTGCAACTGTCCAGCATAGAGAAGGGGCTCTGGAGGTCCCATCTCCACTTGAAGAGCTCTTGGCAGTTTCTGGCTGCTGGGGAAGTGAGAGATACTTTTCTCTGGTTTGTGGCCATCGGAGGGATACCGCAGTGGATGGTTTCATACATGAGTATGAGTAGCATTAATTGGACACAGTGGTTTTATGTGTATACACACTCACATAAAGTTGGGAGTGAGTGCTGAGGGAAGCTGTAGGGAGGACTTGAGAGGAGTTAGAGGGAGGATGGGATCAGGATATTTTGTATAGACAAGAAATCCTCAAAGAATTTTAAAAGGGCTTTATAATAATAAAGAATAGAGACAAATAGAAGTCTATAGGCATGTGTGACATACAGATATATATTTAGTGTTTATATTAATTTCTTGACATATTCCTTCAATAAAGACTTGTGTCCTATGGAATATTATATTTAAATTTTTCCTGAAATAATTATGAAGATCTGAATTTCTACTAGTAGAACACAAGTTTCTCCTACAGATACGTCAACATTTAGCATAATCATCTCTTCAAAATATTAGAGAATTTTATAACTGATTCTCAGAACTCTGTGTGTGTGTGTGTGTGTGTGTGTGTGTGAGAGAGAGAGAGAGAGAGAGAGAGAGAGAGAGAGGTTGAGAGAGAGAGAGAGAAGTGTACATGCATGTGATATGCACTTATGTCTATTTGCAGAGGTTAGAAGTCAATACTGAATGTGTTCCTCTGTTGTCAACTTTAATATCTGAGATATAGTCTCTTCACTAAGATGTCTTATGAAACCATCAAAAGCTTGGCAAACAATAGAATATAACTTCGAAGGGAAATTAAACATCTTAAACATAGTATCCAAGCAAATTAACTCTATACATTAGAAGTAAGAATAGTAACTAATATGTATTTAAGGATAATAAAAAATAGAACTAAATAAAGAATGGTCAAAATAGTCAAATATATCAATCAACCATTTAAAATAGCTAAGTTCTGTGTCTTAATTTTTAATTTTTCTCATTATGATTTCAATATTGAACTCATCAAAAACATAAAATTAGATTTCTATAGGTTTTAAAGTTCTATTGACAAGGTGAGTTTACTTATATTGTAGTTCTTGAAATATGTATATTTCTTTCTGTCATCTTACTTATTGTTTGTATGTACCTTGACCTCTTTGGCTTTTGTACTCTTAAATGTTTAACCTTAAGTTTATATATTCAGTTTGTACATTTGTAGAGTCTTACCATTATATCTGGATCACGTGTGTCAATAAAATCAGATGTGAAAAGCATTACTATTTTTTTCAGAATAAAAAAATTGAATTTTGAAATATTATTTTAGTTCTAGCTTCTTATATTTTATATTAATATCATTTACTTTTCCTTTAACTTCTGCTGGCCCTCAATTACTCTTTGATAGCATCAATGTTAAGTTTAGATTTTGCTGTTGACATAGTGAGTTTTATGAGACCAAATGACTATTTTGTTGCTTATTTGTCTAACAAGCTTTTCCAAAGTTGATTTCTTGATTAATAAATGTCAGATTTAGTTCTGTTAATGTCCAATGGTCTCACTATTGCTCACAGAATCTACTTTTATTTCATCTGTTTCCTTCCTTTCTATTAGATTTTTTTCTTTTTTGATTTTCTCTTCACCCTATCTACAGCTAAGCCGAACTTGATTATTACTCTTCTATGGAGTTTTAAACTTCAATCATTGTGTTTCATTCTTTCAGCATTCCATTTGATTCCTTGAAATGTACCCATCCTTATAACAAGATTATGTTCTTTCATTGTCAAATAGAGTTACTTTATACTTTTATTGACTGAATATGTTACTTTAGATTCTCCTGAGTCCCTGTGATTAAAATGTTTGTTTGTTTTGTTGGAGGTTGCCCCTTACACTTAATCTTGGGAGATGTTAAGCTTCATTATTTCATGTGACTTCTGGAATGGCCTCCTTTTCCCATAGACCAATACACTGAGACTACAGAAGACTTGCTGTCTGCTATGCTGCCTCAGAAGCGACTCCAAGGATATGTTTTGGTTTTGCTCACTGCAGAATATCTTAAGCTCCACACCACAGCTGGGTATAGCATTGTGGTTTTACTACAGATTTTACTTAAATGAAGACTTCATTTCTCTTTTCCTTACCATGAATTTCCTGAGGTTTCCTTGGAAGGGTAGGCAAAAAATTTCTAGTTTTTTTTTTTTAAATACTTGGCAACAGTTCATGAATTGCAGCTTTATTCTGAGTCCTTGTTCCAAGTCTTAGGCCACTTCTTTCACAAAGCCTCTGACCCCAAACCAAATCCTAACTCCCGTTTACTCTAAGACCCAAATCATGTCCACCTTGGCTTTTGGACATTCTGGCATCTCTAACAGCCTCTTCTTCATTTGCCTTATGATTGCCTTCCTGGCAAATGTAGATTTTCCTCCCTTCTTTCTGTCTTTCTGTCTCTGTCTCACTGTCTGTCCATCTGTCTGTCTGTCTGTCTGTCTGTCTGTCTGTCTCTGTCTCTGTCTCTGTCTCTCTGTCTCTCTGTCTCTCTCTCTGTATGTCAGCATTTAAAACTGTGACATTCTAACTTATAGTCCATATGGTGTGAATCAAATGTGCTTATATTTAGGCAGTAAAGGAATAAATGTGTCAGAATTTGGTGGCTTTGAGGAAAATAATGACTAAATATTAAAAACAACATTTTCTATTAATTTTGCCTTTCATAGATATTAAATGCCAGCTTATCTTATTGAGAAAAATACACTATGGATTTTATGAAACTCAAATCCTACTCAGATCCATGGAGAACTCTGAGCTTTTTTTTAGACAGAAGTATACCAAAATTTATAACAGAATTATTAGAATTAATTGTATACTTAATTGCTTTATTTTATACCTGGTTTGGCATTGAGTAGGCCAGGTTTGTGCTGAGATAATATTATTTATACTAAATAACTTAGCACTTTTAAGATATGAATTACCCCAAAGCAAATGCATAATAGATAATAAATTCCTCATTGGCAATTACAACTCTGGCTTTTTGTTCTAGTTCATTCCCTTTTCTTAACATGGATACTGTCTCTCCTCCAAGCTTTGTAGTTTTGCCACTAAATAGGCTTTTGTTTTCCCACCAAGGGTAATATTATTTCTTTGCAAAACTTTGGTAGCAATACTTCACCAGAAATTCTAAGCTTAGAGGGTAACACTGTAAAATACTGTAATTATACTGCAAAGCAATATCTCTTTCGTTGTTTTATCCCCCAGGAAATCAATAGTAGCATAGGCTACAATTCTCGGCTAGACCAGTGTAGATCTAGGAGGACAGATGAGAGAGTTTATTGACTGGGTAGGAACTGCTAGCATAGGAAATCACAGCAGCAGAAAAAGATCACTTTTTACTTGAACAACCTTAATCCAAACTCCAAAATGCTTTTGTCCAACAAGAGACTTATTGAAAAACAGCAAGCCAACACATAAACAAACAAACAAAGCCAAGCAAAAATACCACTTGTGTCCCAAATCATCTTTCCTAGTTACAAGCATACTGCAAGCCATTATTGCTTGCAAACATCTAATCATAAGGAAAAAATCCCATTATGACTACAAGAGATGGTCTAGATATTGAAGCTCTGCTGGTATGAGGTCTTAGTTTGAATGGTGTGTTTTTAACAAATGTCATAGATTAGAAAGTATTTTGTATAAGAAAGGTCCAGTGTCCCAGCTAAATGTAGCACTACATTCATTGTCATCTATGTTGCCTGGAATTTTAAATATGTGGAATAGAAGTAAAAGGTATTATAGTACTCAATACTGTTTCATTGTTTTGAGATGGGTTGAAAGTACTAAAGAAAAACAACCTCCAAAACCCTCTAAATATTTGTACTTCTCAATTACATCAATGAGATAGTTTCATACTAAAGAAGAATATGAATAGTAAAAGTGATATATTCATGTTGTTGTTTTAGTCCTCAACTAAAACTCTTGTCTGGGTATGAAGCATGTATTTCTAGACAGACAACTAATAAATCAGCTGTCTTTCCTTTATTTTTGCCTTTGTGGCATGGTAACTGTCCCTAGTCATTAGAAGTTCAGTAGCATGGCAGTATTTGTGGAACCCAATTGAGAGGCTCCTGGATTTTCATTCGATCTGAGTAACATGATTATGTATTTGCACTTTAAGTAAGATTTCTTTTTAAAGGTCCTTGTGTATATATAAATGCTGAAAAATAAACCAAGTTGCATATGTACGATGAAAAAAAAAATACTTGTTCTTTCTTAAACAACAAACACAAATACCCTTCTGTAAATATATCTCATTATACTTGCGGGAGCATGAGGAATGTAAACATTTGGCCACCATTAGTTCACATTCACAGCAGCACATTGTTTAATCCATCTGCCTGAACAATTCTGTGTACTGTGTTTCATGGTCAGCAGCAGAGAGAATAAATTCTAAGAGCTCTTCAACACATGCTTGGGAGTTTGCAAGTATTCAAAGCAAGCTACCTTTTCACAGAAAAAAAAATTCTATGCATAACACATGAAAAATAGAGAATATAGCATCCACCACAGCACCTAAGTCACCTTCTACAGTCATTAAAAATATTTTATCAAAAATATTCTCCTTGAATAAGATAAATCATACCCATGATGTAATTTTTAACAGAGACCCAGAAATTTCAAGAGGTCATGAAGATGTTCCTACTAAAAATTTACTGTAGGTTCATAAAACTACCTGCAGAAACATTTACTGCCCTTGTATATTTTATATTCCAAAGATGTTGGTTCACTGCCAGGCATGAATTACAAATAAATAGCTCACTTGTTAGAAGACATGCTTTGATTCCATGAGGACTTTAAGGTACCCTTATGTGCAAGGTAATACAACTGAGTTAACGGTTCTCTGGTCTAGAAAGAATGAAAGTCACTCTATGGAAATGGCTGAATTGCATTTTGCTTGAACGAGAGTAATACTGTATGTCACAGCTATTAATTATACAGCTATGATTCATTTCAGTTCCCAAGATATTAACTCAACAAGTATGGAAGAAAGCTAAATAGATATGTATCATTACAATTTTATTTTTCAACATGCTCAATTACTAATATTCCTTCAAGATATCCAAATGGTCTTGTTATCACCGCCCACCCCCTTTCAATGCCTCCCTTTCTTCAGTTTGACTTACCCTGCATGCACAGCCCATCAGTGCAGTTCTTGGATTGGAGGACCAGGCCATCACAGTCCTTACCCCCGTTCTTGGGGGCTGGTGCTGTACACTCCCTCCTGCGCCAGTGGGTGCATTCAGTCCCACAGGTTGACCATTTGCTCCATGAAGTCCACCTACCATCCACTACCATGAAAGAAAAGAAGCATGAGGTCAGAAGGAGCAGTACTCAATGTGGAAAAGAAGCACAGATCAAGTCGGACATAGCAGCAAGAGTAGAAGGGGGTATACAAGTGAGAAGCCTGGCATTCACTTTAGCCTCTAGTGAATGGTTCATGCTCTTCCAATGGGAGTTCCATGCATGTTGTTCCCTCCAATGGGTCCGGGAGGCATACTGGGACATCAGGAGCTATGTAAGCAAGATCTCACACTTCCTCTTTATTCACTAAAGGGGAGGCTTCTGGATACTATACTGATTACTAGAGGGTTTCCTTTTTGATCGACTATCTCTTCATTTATAGTGTCATGTAAACGGTAAAAGCAGACATGTATGAGAATTGGAAGCAAAGGATGTGTAGTGGAGAACAAACTCATCCAGTCTCTCCTCCTCCCCTCTTCCCCGTCCCTGTCTCTTGATCTCTCTACTCTTGTTTTCTTCTTGTCATCCAGGTCACTTGGTTGGCTGAAACCTTTGCTATCCATTCTTGTAAAGACAGAATTAATTACAGCCCATTTCATGATTCCATTCTATTATCGGATGCTGTACACATTTCTATTCACACTGAAGTAATATTTAAGTAAATTTCTAGAGTTGGTGGTGATATAGTGATACAGAATTGACTCATTTTCATTCTAGCTTTTGCTGGATTAATCATAAGAAATTTCGGTAATAGTGAGCTGAGATATCTCTATCTTGAGAATATATAACTCAATGCTAATTTGAGAAAGAATAAATTGCTATACTTCAAAATGAATCCATTTAAGTATTTCAAATAAATACTATTAAACTGTTAAACCAAGTTTAATAAGTGTCTGAATTTTCCTTGGAATACATAAATAATTATGATTAGTTAGGATTTCACACAAAACAATGCCAAGTATCATCTATTAAACATTTAAACTTCTCAAATCTGAATGCTAACATATATGTGTGTATGTGTATATATATATATATGTATACACATATATGTATATATATGCATATATATATATATATATATAAAATTTTAGTAGCTTACAGTATTTGGCAAATCTTTCTTATTACTATTCTTATTACTAATTAAATGTACTAGTCGTAATGAATACTAGGATAGAAATATGTCCATGTTCAAAATTTGGGAACACATTACTATTTCTATAATATACAGTCAGCTATATATCAAACTTCCAGTTACTCAAAGCAATGATATTTGCTTTGCTGCAGATCAGCAATTATGTGCTTATTACTTAAAGTACTGGCACATATGCACACATGTGTATGTGTGTCTCTTTGTGTGTTTTTGTGTAGTATGTACCCACGTTGTTCTTTCAACTCAAAGTGATCAACGGACTCTGAATTATAGGAGTCAGAACCTATGTGAAATAAAGGACAGTGTATGGGAAAATCTGAACTTCAAAGTTCACCCTCAAGTTCAAATGTGTTCCATAAATAAGAGCCCTCAGTGGCTCAGTGCAGGAAACCATTTTGTTACCTGGAATCAATACTTGAAAATATAACCTGTAGATAACATTTTTCTTTCCTCCCACTTCTGAAAAATGTTCTATTAAAGGATGAAGAGTAAAAAGTTGGGCAAAGCAAAAAGTGGTAAGGAGGCTGTGTATTCAAACACTGACACTGATAACAGAAATCCTAACCACTGAGTTCAGTGAATTTATGGATTATTTAAAAAACAACTTTAGCTTAACTTCTAGATATGTTATATGACTAGGCATTTTAATGGGTTCGGGATTTGGTTTGGATCCGGGTAACTATTAACTCAAATTTACCTTGAGTCAAGAGCAAGAGGCAAAGGGACACAATCTTGATACAGAAACCACTGCGAATAATTTATAAGACAGACGACCAAGACATACAGATAAGGAAGAGCTGGCTGGGCTGTATTTTCCAGATCTGTTATCTCATGTGTCACAAAGCTTAGCCTTTCTTCTAATTCTTTCCAAATGTTTTATTTGCCACTGTCCAGAAACTGACACCATACATCAAGTATTCCAGTATAAAACATTTTCTAAGTTTCAGGTCCTATTAATTTTTATGGATTTCTGAAGATCAAGAGTCACTATTTCTAACTTTATGTGGTTTTCAATGCTGTTCAAATCATTTGAATTAAAGAATGTGAAATCTTGCCTCTAGCAGTTTAACTAGAAACATAGGACTACATTAATGGTGCTTGGCCCCTTATGGCATGTTGCATGTTTAGATGATAAAGTTAAGAACTCTTGGAGGAATCTGACTTCTCAGCAAGGTAAATACTGAATGGAGAATGAATTTAAATAATGGTTACCACACGCCTCACTCTAGTAGGGGTTTGTATATGCTTCTAGTACATGTTTTAAGGATGGTAGAACTTTGGAAGAAGAGGATCCTTTATTTACCTGGACATAACGTAGTGCATGCTATTTTCTGCACACTCTGCCCCTCACAGAAGGCCCCACCATTGAGTGGGGCTGGGTTGGTGCAGGTTCTTGTGCGTTTCTGATATCCTCGCCCACAGCGGCTGTTACACACAGACCACTCTGTCCAGGTGGACCAGCCACCATTAACTGGAGGAGACAAACCACAAAGGGTGGGTTAGAAATACAGGAATGTCCAACATATACAAATAACACACAGCATATGGACCAGAGTCATACCCCATGTGACCACAAAAAGAGCAAGATTTAAATGGTAGAGGAGGCCAGAGATAGCAGTTCATACTTTTGCTGGATAGCTGAGAATGTACATAGAGATATACAAAATTATTTTCCATAAGTAACTCACTTACAAAAATATATGACAATGTTCTTTTTCCTTGGCTAACATTGTTTTGTTTTAAAATACATCTCTTTACCTAGTTACATTCTAAAAAATTACTTTTGACAGTGTATCTCACATAATAAATGTTTACTTCCTGATGCCATGTGAGCCAAAGCATGGGAGCTGAATAAAATCACATTGACTCCCTAAAAAAACTAATGATAATTATTTTTCTTCAGCATTTGCAAGCTTCACAGCTTTTCAAGGAATTTTATCCAGTTTCACAAACCCACATGTGTAAACGCAATTACAGAATTAAATCTAAGAGCATTTGAGTTTTAAACAAATTGGCAGTTTGACTGAGCCAACTGCTTGGCACATTTGAATTGGATACTAATCTTGTGCAGAAAGGCTGATCATGGTATTTGATAGATTGGTCAGTATATATGTGACATTTTTATATATATGACATCTTTTGCAGAAGGTGTGTGATACAGGGGTCAGTATATATGGTCAGTATATATATGACATCTTGAGCAGAAGGCTAATCATGTTATATAATGGACGATACATACATATACATATGTATATATATATATATATATATATACATATATATATATATATACATACATATATATATAAATATATATATATATATCACTATAAAACAAGAATCCCACATTACTCACACTATTCATTTCTAGACATCCCCTCTAGAAAATAGTATGATTAAAAAATAGCTCAACAATGTATATAACATTTATGTACTTTTTTTAATGAAACAATTTTAAACATAAATTATTTGCTGGTAGTTAAAATATTATGGAACAAGTGTATGCATTTGCCTCCAAAGGTAAAGAAAACAGTTAGCTATGGAAGGGACACAGACTCTTTACATTCAAATGATTTGCTACAAATTATAGTTTCTAGGAAAATTACTCATCAGTAAATAAATATGACTCTATTTACAGACATGAACAAGGTATTTTTGTAACATTTTTAAACGTCTGATAATTAGAAGAATCTATGATGTTAAAAAATAGGAAAATGTTAAGTTGTATATTTTCATGTATGCCATGAAATGGTAAAGCAAGAGGTTCTCTAATAAAACCTAGGTCTTTAACATTGTACAATTAATAAAAATAACGTATAGTTTTTACTTTTATGTACTATATATCCATACAAAATATTAGTGGTATTACATTAATTTCAAAAATACTATTGGTAGATGACAGGGTCAAAGATATATTCTTCTTTGACCTTTTCTGTGTTTTCAAATTTCTCTTAATAGATATACATTTATAAGCCCAAAATGACAGTAATGAAAAAGGAGATGTGAAACAAGTTCAGAAGAAATGATGATTAGATATGTTTTTCTGTGGATTGATGAGCCCAACCCATGAGCCTTGGGCAATTCAATTTGTGGAGCCATGGGAGTCAGGAGCAGACAGTTGACAGGTAACGCTTCAACTGCAGCTCCCAAGTCAAGCTTGTGGCTCAGCTTTCTAAGATCTCAAATGTCACACTGTTGTCAGGTACACTGCTGACTAGCATGGGAAACTGAGGTCCTAAGCTGCATCTACAGTTACTATTCTGTTGATGTTCTGCTGTGACGTGAAAAAAAAAAATCAGGAAGCCACAGCAGCAGCGGTCGCCATCTTGGTCCGGGACCCGCCGAACTTAGGAAATTAGTCTGAACAGGTGAGAGGGTGCGCCAGAGAACCTGACAGCTTCTGGAACAGGCGGAAGCACAGAGGCGCTGAGGCAGCACCCTGCGTGGGCCGGGGACAGCCGGCCACCTTCCGGACCAGAGGACAGGTGCCCACCCGGCTGGGGAGGCGGCCTAAGCCACAGCAGCAGCGGTCGCCATCTTGGTCCGGGACCCGCCGAACTTAGGAAATTAGTCTGAACAGGTGAGAGGGTGCGCCAGAGAACCTGACAGCCTCTGGAACAGGCAGAAGCGCGGAGGGGCTGAGGCAGCACCCTGCGTGGGCCGGGGACAGCCGGCCACCTTCCGGACCGGAGGACAGGTGCCCGCCCGGCTGGGGAGGCGACCTAAGCCACAGCAGCAGCGGTCGCCATCTTGGTCCGGGACCCGCCGAACTTAGGAAATTAGTCTGAACAGGTGAGAGGGTGCGCCAGAGAACCTGACAGCTTCTGGAACAGGCAGAAGCACAGAGGCGCTGAGGCAGCACCCTGTGTGGGCCGGGGACAGCCGGCCACCTTCCGGACCAGAGGACAGGTGCCCGCCCGGCTGGGGAGGCGACCTAAGCCACAGCAGCAGCGGTGGCCATCTTGGTCCCGGGACTCCAAGGAACTTAGGAATTTAGTCTGCTTAGGTGAGAGTCTGTACTACCTGGGAACTGCCAAAGCAACACAGTGTCTGAGAAAGGTCCTGTTTTGGGCCTTCTTCTTCGGCCAGGAGGAGGTCCAAATACAAGATATCTGCGCACCTTCCCTGTAAGAGAGCTTGCCAGCAGAGAGTGCTCTGAGCACTGAAACTCAGAGGAGAGAATCTGTCTCCCAGGTCTGCTGATAGACGGTAACAGAATCACCAGAAGAACAATCTCTAAACAGAGTCAACTATAACTACTAACTCCAGAGATTACCAGATGGCGAAAGGTAAACGGAGGAATCTTACTAACAGGAACCAAGTCCACTCACCATCACCAGAACCCAGCACACCCACTTCGCCCAGTCCAGGGAACCCCAACACACCTGAGAACCTAGACCTAGATTTAAAAGCATATCTCATGATGATGGTAGAGGACATCAAGAAGGACTTTAATAAATCACTTAAAGAAATACAGGAGAACACTGCTAAAGAGTTACAAGTCCTTAAAGAAAAACAGGAAAACACAATCAAACAGGTAGAAGTCCTTACAGAAAAAGAGGAAAAAACATACAAACAGGTGATGGAAATGAACAAAACCATACTAGACCTAAAAAGGGAAGTAGACACAATAAAGAAAACTCAAAGCGAGGCAACACTAGAGATAGAAACCCTAGGAAAGAAATCTGGAACCATAGATTTGAGCATCAGCAACAGAATACAAGAGATGGAAGAGAGAATCTCAGGTGCAGAAGATTCCATAGAGAACATCGGCACAACAATCAAAGAAAATGGAAAATGCAAAAAGATCCTAACTCAAAATATCCAGGAAATCCAGGACACAATAAGAAGACCAAACGTACGGATAATAGGAGTGGATGAGAATGAAGATTTTCAACTCAAAGGTCCAGCAAACATCTTCAACAAAATTATTGAAGAAAACTTCCCAAATCTAAAGAATGAGATGCATATGAACATACAAGAAGCCTACAGAACTCCAAATAGACTGGACCAGAAAAGAAATTCCTCCCGACACATAATAATCAGAACATCAAATGCATTAAATAAAGATAGAATACTAAAAGCAGTAAGGGAAAAAGGTCAAGTAACATATAAAGGCAAGCCTATCAGAATTACACCAGATTTTTCACCAGAGACTATGAAAGCAAGAAGAGCCTGGACAGATGTTATACAGACACTAAGAGAACACAAACTGCAGCCCAGGCTACTATACCCAGCCAAACTCTCAATTATCATAGAGGGAGAAACCAAAGTATTCCACGACAAAACCAAATTCACGCATTATCTCTCCACGAATCCAGCCCTTCAAAGGATAATAACAGAAAAAAACCAATACAAGAACGGGAACAACGCCCTAGAAAAAACAAGAAGGTAATCCCTCAACAAACCTAAAAGAAGACAGCCACAAGAACAGAATGCCACCTTTAACAACTAAAATAACAGGAAGCAACAATTACTTTTCCTTAATATCTCTTAACATCAATGGTCTCAACTCGCCAATAAAAAGACATAGACTAACAAACTGGCTACACAAACAAGACCCAACATTTTGCTGCTTACAGGAAACTCATCTCAGAGAAAAAGATAGACACTACCTCAGAATGAAAGGCTGGAAAACAATTTTCCAAGCAAATGGTATGAAGAAACAAGCAGGAGTAGCCATCCTAATATCTGATAAGATTGACTTCCAACCCAAAGTCATCAAAAAAGACAAGGAGGGACACTTCATTCTCATCAAAGGTAAAATCCTCCAAGAGGAACTCTCAATTCTGAATATCTATGCTCCAAATACAAGAGCAGCCACATTCACTAAAGAAACTTTAGTAAAGCTCAAAGCACACATTGCGCCTCACACAATAATAGTGGGAGACTTCAACACACCACTTTCACCAATGGACAGATCATGGAAACAGAAACTAAACAGGGACACACTGAAACTAACAGAAGTGATGAAACAAATGGATCTGACAGATATCTACAGAACATTTTTCCCTAAAACAAAAGGATATACCTTCTTCTCAGCACCTCATGGTACCTTCTCCAAAATTGACCACATAATAGGTCACAAATCAGGCCTCAACAGATTCAAAAATATTGAAATTGTCCCATGTATCCTATCAGATCACCATGCACTAAGGCTGATCTTCAATAACAAAATAAATAACAGAAAGCCAACATTCACATGGAAACTGAACAACACTCTTCTCAATGATACCTTGGTCAAGGAAGGAATAAAGAAAGAAATTAAAGACTTTTTAGAGTTTAATGAAAATGAAGCCACAACGTACCCAAACTTTTGGGACACAATGAAAGCATTTCTAAGAGGGAAACTCATAGCTATGAGTGCCTTCAAGAAAAAACGGGAGAGAGCACATACTAGCAGCTTGACAACACATCTAAAAGCTCTAGAAAAAAAGGAAGCAAATTCACCCAAGAGGAGTAGACGGCAGGAAATAATCAAACTCAGAGGTGAAATCAACCAAGTGGAAACAAGAAGAACTATTCAAAGAATTAACCAAACGAGGAGTTGGTTCTTTGAGAAAATCAACAAGATAGATAAACCCTTAGCTAGACTCACTAAAGGGCACAGGGACAAAATCCTAATTAACAAAATCAGAAATGAAAAGGGAGACATAACAACAGATCCTGAAGAAATCCAAAACACCATCAGATCCTTCTACAAAAGGCTATACTCAACAAAACTGGAAAACCTGGACGAAATGGACAAATTTCTGGACAGATACCAGGTACCAAAGTTGAATCAGGATCAAGTTGACCTTCTAAACAGTCCCATATCCCCTAAAGAAATAGAAGCAGTTATTAATAGTCTCCCAGCCAAAAAAAGCCCAGGACCAGACGGGTTTAGTGCAGAGTTCTATCAGACCTTCAAAGAAGATCTAACTCCAGTTCTGCACAAACTTTTTCACAAGATAGAAGTAGAAGGTATTCTACCCAACTCATTTTATGAAGCCACTATTACTCTGATACCTAAACCACAGAAAGATCCAACAAAGATAGAGAACTTCAGACCAATTTCTCTTATGAACATCGATGCAAAAATCCTTAATAAAATTCTCGCTAACCGAATCCAAGAACACATTAAAGCAATCATCCATCCTGACCAAGTAGGTTTTATTCCAGGGATGCAGGGATGGTTTAATATACGAAAATCCATCAATGTAATCCATTATATAAACAAACTCAAAGACAAAAACCACATGATCATCTCGTTAGATGCAGAAAAAGCATTTGACAAGATCCAACACCCATTCATGATAAAAGTTCTGGAAAGATCAGGAATTCAAGGCCAATACCTAAACATGATAAAAGCAATCTACAGCAAACCAGTAGCCAACATCAAAGTAAATGGAGAGAAGCTGGAAGCAATCCCACTAAAATCAGGGACTAGACAAGGCTGCCCACTTTCTCCCTACCTTTTCAACATAGTACTTGAAGTATTAGCCAGAGCAATTCGACAACAAAAGGAGATCAAGGGGATACAAATTGGAAAAGAGGAAGTCAAAATATCACTTTTTGCAGATGATATGATAGTATATATAAGTGACCCTAAAAATTCCACCAGAGAACTCCTAAACCTGATAAACAGCTTCGGTGAAGTAGCTGGATATAAAATTAACTCAAACAAGTCAATGGCCTTTCTCTACACAAAGAATAAACAGGCTGAGAAAGAAATTAGGGAAACAACACCCTTCTCAATAGCCACAAATAATATAAAATATCTCGGCGTGACTCTAACGAAGGAAGTGAAAGATCTGTATGATAAAAACTTCAAGTCCCTGAAGAAAGAAATTAAAGAAGATCTCAGAAGATGGAAAGATCTCCCATGCTCATGGATTGGCAGGACCAACATTGTAAAAATGGCTATCTTGCCAAAAGCAATCTACAGATTCAATGCAATCCCCATTAAAATTCCAACTCAATTCTTCAACGAATTAGAAGGAGCAATTTGCAAATTCATCTGGAATAACAAAAAACCGAGGATAGCAAAAACTCTTCTCAAGGATAAAAGAACCTCTGGTGGAATCACCATGCCTGACCTAAAGCTTTACTACAGAGCAATTGTGATAAAAACTGCATGGTACTGGTATAGAGACAGACAAGTGGACCAATGGAATAGAATTGAAGACCCAGAAATGAACCCACACACCTATGGTCACTTGATCTTCGACAAGGGAGCCAAAACCATCCAGTGGAAGAAAGACAGCATTTTCAACAATTGGTGCTGGCACAACTGGTTGTTATCATGTAGAAGAATGCGAATCGATCCATACTTATCTCCTTGTACTAAGGTCAAATCTAAGTGGATCAAGGAACTTCACATAAAACCAGAGACACTGAAACTTATAGAGGAGAAAGTGGGGAAAAGCCTTGAAGATATGGGCACAGGGGAAAAATTCCTGAACAGAACAGCAATGGCTTGTGCTGTAAGATCGAGAATTGACAAATGGGACCTAATGAAACTCCAAAGTTTCTGCAAGGCAAAAGACACTGTCTATAAGACAAAAAGACCACCAACAGACTGGGAAAGGATCTTTACCTATCCTAAATCAGATAGGGGACTAATATCCAACATATATAAAGAACTCAAGAAGGTGGACCTCAGAAAATCAAATAACCCCCTTAAAAAATGGGGCTCAGAACTGAACAAAGAATTCTCACCTGAGGAATACCGAATGGCAGAGAAGCACCTGAAAAAATGTTCAACATCCTTAATCATCAGGGAAATGCAAATCAAAACAACCCTGAGATTCCACCTCACACCAGTGAGAATGGCTAAGATCAAAAATTCAGGTGACAGCAGATGCTGGCGAGGATGTGGAGAAAGAGGAACACTCCTCCATTGTTGGTGGAATTGCAGGCTTGTACAACCACTCTGGAAATCAGTCTGGCGGTTCCTCAGAAAATTGGACATAGTACTACCGGAGGATCCAGCAATACCTCTCCTGGGCATATATCCAGAAGAAGCCCCAACTGGTAAGAAGGACACATGCTCCACTATGTTCATAGCAGCCTTATTTATAATAGCCAGAAACTGGAAAGAACCCAGATGCCCCTCAACAGAGGAATGGATACAGAAAATGTGGTACATCTACACAATGGAGTACTACTCAGCTATTAAAAAGAATGAATTTATGAAATTCCTAGCCAAATGGATGGACCTGGAGAGCATCATCCTGAGTGAGGTAACACAATCCCAAAGGAACTCACACAATATGTACTCACTGATAAGTGGATACTAGCCCAAAACCTAGGATACCCACGATATAAGATACAATTTCCTAAACACATGAAACTCAAGAAAAATGAAGACTGAAGTGTGGACACTATGCCCCTCCTTAGAAGTGGGAACAAAACACCCATGGAAGGAGTTACAGAAACAAAGTTTGGAGCTGAGATGAAAGGATGGACCATGTAGAGACTGCCATATCCAGGGATCCACCCCATTATCAGCATCCAAACGCTGACACCATTGCATATACTAGCAAGATTTTATCGAAAGGACCCAGATGTAGCTGTCTCTTGTGAGACTATGCCGGGGCCTAGCAAACACAGAAGTGGATGCTCACAGTCAGCTAATGGATGGATCACAGGGCTCCCAATGGAGGAGCTAGAGAAAGTACCCAAGGAGCTAAAGGGATCTTCAACCCTATAGGTGGAACAACATTATGAACTAACCAGTACCCCTGAGCTCTTGACTCTAGCTGCATATGTATCAAAAGATGGCCTAGTCGGCCATCACTGGAAAGAGAGGCCCATTGGACACGCAGACTTTGTGAGCCCCGGTACAGGGGAACGCCAGGGCCAAAGGGGGGGAGTGGGTGGGTAGGGGAGTGGGGGTGGGTGGGTAAGGGGGACTTTTGGTATAGCATTGGAAATGTAAATGAGCTAAATACCTAATAAAAAATGGAAAAAAAAAAAAATCAGAATTATTTATTTACTTACTTACTCATTGCAGGTACTAGAAGAATCCATTTATTTTACAGAGAAACAAAGGATTCCAAAAAAATTTTTTTCTTAAGCCAGATAACTGCTGACCCAGGTCTCATTGCTTTACCATTGGTCCTGGCTCTTGTTTAAAATGCTCTGGTTATTTACATATGATCCTTTCTAATAACAATGTTCTCATTGCATTTGCAGATATTGAAATTATGCTATAAGTAGTTGGAGATTTGCATCTATATTAAATACCTATAGAATACATCCATTTATAGTGTGTCTTCATTAGTTATTTGCGATTGGCACATACTATGATTAGGTTCCATTGCTTCTTTGCATTTTAAATGCTATTAATCAAGCGTTGCAGACAATTTAGACTAAGATACAAAGTACAAAACCATTTCCTGTGATTTAAGAAATACAATTGCTTACAGTTCAACATGGCCATTTATCTGGACTAGGAAATTAATCCCCAAGGTAATCAGGAGATTACAAAAAAATTAGAATGCTTCTATCCTGTAATTAAAATGGCAGTTGCAAAGAATCACTATGTTCAGCCTCTGGAACATCATGATGGCTTCTGTTCTTGTGACTCCTCATCTTGCCAGTATACAACCAAACAATGGTACTATTGGAGAAGAAGCAACTTAATGTCTATATTTTTAGGTTCTTTTCAGTTTGGTATGAGAATTAAACTTATATAAGTTGTATAAAAACAGGGAAGTTTTATTCAACACATTTTTATCCATTATAGGAAGATCACAGAGAAGTAAGCAGCCACAAAGGCCATGAGCACTAAATATTTCTGGATGGAAGTAGTCCCCAGGAATACTAAATTAGAAAAACATTACTAAGAGTTAAGAGTTTATTGAATAAGACCTGTATAGAACTCTCCTGTTTTCAACTTTGTATCTTCATGTGGTTTTCCTGGGAACTCCTCTTGTATTTAAAGTAAATGGTGGAAGGTTAGGGCAATCTCTTTGGATATGCTATTATTAAATTGCCTTCAACTTAAGAAAATGGTAAAAAAAAAAAAAAAGCTGTAATGGCATATTCTTGGACACCTTATTTTATCCTAATCTTATCTCCTTTAGGAGTCTCTGAAGTAATTGCCAGGATATTCCAAGTGACAGCCCCTACTGCAAAGGTCACAGAATCCAGGAGTATGGCAGACCACACAAGTAGGGAGAGACAGCTTCACTATTTTCTAAGGAGAAGTCAATCTGGGCTCCTTGTTCAAGAGGAAACCCCACCTCAAATACTTGGGATTTAGATTCCTCTGTGACAATAAATCAATATAATGAAGGCTCCAAGTTCTGAGAATTATGTAAATGTACAGTGTAGTCTTTTAGTGTGTGAAACAGTAGAGAGCAGAGCCGAGGGATTAATCACCTTGAGAAATAGCTAGGGACTAATGGAGTGCCAGCTGCCAATGGAGGTAAGCACATTCAGGCCACTCCAAAATGGGATGTGGACCTGGTTGACACTTGAAGAGAATCAAAAGATTAAGACATGAGCAGGCTGAGAGGGGCCAGAGGGTGCAAAGTCCTTTCATGAAGCTTTGCCATGTTGTAGGAATGACAACCCCTTGACCACAGTTGTCTTTATGATTGCTCTACAGTCCCCTGATAGAAGCAAGAAAGCAAGTTCTAGGGGTGGATGGACACCAAGTGTATTTGTGGAATCTGTTGGTCTCACATTTCTTGTATTTGTGTAATCATGGGTCTGAACCTAGAGTCAAAGAAATATCCTTGTTCTGCCTAGAGCTCTGTTATCTCCCAAACTCAGTCAGTTCTTCTTGGTACAATTCCTCCTTGAGAAATGAGACCCCCTGAGAAGCAGCAGATGTGGGCAGTTTCCAGAAACTTCATCACACTTAGGGCCTCCTGGAAGTAATTAAATCTACTGATGATGCATGAGGCTGGAGGAAACAATGGTGGGAATCTAAAAGAGATTGGTAGCTGGATATTTTAAAATGCAATGCGTTAAATGGGAAGGAATTGTTTGCATGTGCTGGATTGAGGACCTGAGTGTTCTCTTACCATACACGATGACAGTGGCTGTGGTGCTTTTTCTCTTGGCAACAATATTTTTGGCAACACAGGTATAATTTGCTGTATCTGAGAGTCGGGCTTGCTTGATGATCAGGTTGTGATCGATAGTAATATAAAAGTTCCGATCTTCAGCAGGATCAATTATGTCTTCATTCTTTAGCCATTCTACCTAAAGATGCACAAGAAAAATTGATAAATTCCCCAGTCCAGGCCCCTGCATGGCTGCTTGTCCTGACCTGGGTTTTGCAGTGTATATAACATTGTTTCATGCTATGAATTGCATCCAAGCAGAGGAAAGTTACTTTCCAAGGTCATATTAGGTATCACTCACCTGCCAAACATGCTGATTCTGTCTGTACCACATTATTCTCAAATGTCAATGAACCAGTTTGGAAATACAGTACTCCACTGTTTCCACTTTGCCCCGCAGGCAGACATGGGGAATAAGCATTGCCAAGCACAGAACCCAATCAAAAATAACAGGCAAAGCATTTCAAAACGAATCCAAACCTTTTGCTGTTTGATTTGTTTACTCCTGGCAACTTACCTGCTGTTTTATAGAAAAGACTACAAGACTATAAAGAGGCTGAAAAGGCATTTCAGACATCATGGAGTTCGAATAAGGCAACATTCAGACCATTTACCTGTAGCTTCTCTGTAACATATGGATTACATTTGTCTGAAAATGCACAGACCTTCAAATGGAGCCAAACACAGATTTGGGGATGAGTATAAGCCAAAATATTTGGTGGGGGGAAAGTTTTCCTACCACCCCAACACAATCCAAATAGCACATAAGTCACGCTCAGATCCCTTTTTGAATACTGCTAGTATTCAAATCTTCGGCACATAGTTTGGTTTTGGAAAATCTGACCTAAGGCATGACTATTCAACACCATCAAAGCATTGTTTTGCTATGTTAATACTATTGATTTAACAACAGTTTCTGTCCTTGCTGAATTAAATAAGAGAAATTTTCTTGTGCAAACTGTCCTTGTGGGGGGTAAACTATTTTTTATCTTGGCAATATTTGTTCCCCTGTGAAGCAGTTTTCCCATAAAGGAAAACAACATTGATATTTACCACAGTTAAACTTTCCTCTTGCATTACAGTGGATGTGGGCATAGGTAACCTTTAGTAAGAGGGAGTCAATATTGTTGCCATTTTCAAAATCTTAAAGAGCTTCTTCAGCACCGTAAGAAGTCTAGGACTTAATCTCTAAATCTGTCAGTGAACTTGACACAACACAGTTCTAAGTTACTTCTGTAATGCAAGCGACCATCAGCTACACTTTTCTAATCCATAGAAGAAAAGCCAGTATTAAGAGGGACAAACAAAAAACAACCGTACCTCTGAGAACCAGAAGTAGATGAGGTTACAGATGCAGATCATTATTTATGATCATGTAAATTTGGAAGCAGTTAAATATGCTTGATATTTGCACTAATGGTAGGGAGAAATAGAAGGGATCCCTTTAAATCTGGATTTTTAAATACGAATTTTGTTGTCAGATACAGACTGCACACAATGCTAGTGGCTAGCTGCAATATATTTATAATGTATGTGCATGAAGGCCCCAAAGCCGTGTACTATCAGACAGCTAATTGACAATACTGATTTGACAGTTGACTTTATGATTTCTTGGTCTAGTCTTCGCTTTGGTTATCTGTCTGTGATGGCTTAAATAAAATGGCCCAATAAGCTCATAGGGGGTATCATTATAGGAGGCCTTGTGGGAGTAGGGGTGGTCTTGTGGGAGGAAGTGTGTTGCTGGGGGTGGTCTTTGTGGTCTCAGAATCTTAAAGGTCATTCTCAGTGGCTCACTGTCTTTGTTGCTTTCCAAGGATCCATATGGTGAACAATCAGCAACTAATCCAACACCACTTCTGCATGAGTTCCACCATGCTTCCTGCCATGATGATCATGCATTAAACTTTTCCTCTGAACTTTGAGCCCCAATTAAATGTTTTCCTTTATAAGAGTTGCAATGGTCATGGTGTCTCTTCATAGCAATATAAACCCTGACTAAAACTCTGTCCCATCATAAAGTTTTCTTGAGCTCTGACAGTGGATTACTGATTTTGTACTCAAATCAAGTCTTGTCTCGAGAGTCCATTTTGCCATTTGTCTTTGAATGACAACCCTCAGACATATGGATTCTCTTTCACTTGGCTGTGTCTATGAGTTTACATTATCCTCTACAACTTCCCTGTCTGTCACCATTCTGTGTGTACTTAGACTCATGGATACTGAGTTCTGGGATACAGTTCTCTGAGGTTCCCTCCTGGGATTTTATGGAGTCTTTCTCCTGAGATTATACTTGAATTTCCACTTCCCATGTCTGTTTATTCCTTTTAGCTCAAGTTTTTCCTGATCATTTTTTTTGTTGTTGTTGGAGTGTTTCCATAATGACATATATTTAACCCTTAAGCTCATGATTTACCTTTAGTTTCTCTATGTATATTGATATTCTGTTTAACACCAGTGATACTATTCTAATTACAATAGGTATAAAGAGTCCCCAAGGAATATTACAAACTTCTAGTTTCTTTGAAGAGTTTTATTGCTTGGAAGAAAGAATTCCATTTACACAGTTGACAAAAAATTTTTTGAGATCCTAGCCTGATTGTTTGATGCATGGTCATTTTATTTTCAAACACAAGGACAGACTTTCTTACACTATCTCCATGAGTGGTGGAGTGTCTAGGATGAAAGAAGCCCCGTGTTGAAGTGAATGCTGTAGGTATTTGAGGAAGTACACTTTTTCTCTCCCCAAAAGACTGTTATGATCACAGAATCTCTACATTGAACAGTTCCTAGTCTTGGCCTATATAACTGCCTCGTAAGAAATGGTGGGTTATGATACTAGAAAATGCCACAGAAAAGTAGGGGGAATCTCTGGCAAAGTTTCACACTGCCCTGAATTCCTGTACCCTTGCTGTGTTGTAGCTCCTGCTCCAAGATCAGACCCCTTGGGTATATACAGGTTTCTTCTGCCTTAGAACCAGGCAGTCAAAACTTCCAGAATGGCATCTTATAACAATGTCTACCTTTTCTATTCCCTATCTAAGCTTTATATCTTTTGAGATCAGTGTTTCTTCTGAGATCTTCCTAAGTATATGTATTTAGTTTTCTAAGTGGAACCAATCCCTGAGTCTAGGTTTAGGTAAGTGCTTTTATTTTACACTTTTCCCAGGTCATTCTTTCCCACCATTCTTGCTTGTACTGATAGCTGATAACTACATTATTTTTGTAGTAATCTAGAGGCATCTAGGCAATCATCACTTTAGGACAATTTCTAATTATCTATATTAATAACCACAAAGATGAGATATCTTATTTCTTGGCCCCGTGGTCCTTGACCTACCTGCAACAATCTTATCCTCTTAGGTCACACATTCTTTGTAGAAATTTCAACTTTGGAATTACAGTAGGATAACTTGGAGAATGTTTCTAATATATCAGTCCTAAATTTGACCCCCAAATAAATCTTCCCCAGAAAAGTAAGGTTTCTCAGTCTAAAGAGGTCTACCTTCAGTGTTTTAAAATCTCTCCCAGGGGTTATATGTTAGTTAGGTTATTGACTTTCAAAATAAGATCTCTGGATAGAGCTAGCACAACCCCAGAAGCAAGATGAAATGCACAGTCTCATCTTCTACCCACTGATTCAAGCAGGCACCCAAATAGGAGCTCCAGGCACCTCTGTGTGTAATGCTATTTTAGAGGGATTAGTATAACTTTTGTCATTACCACTACATGTCACCTGCAAGTCTAATACCCTGGCCTTTTCCCATTTTTTTCCTGTGGTTCATGCCTTTTTTTTTTCTCTAGAACCCTTCATCAGAACTCCCCGTCCGTTTTACCTTCCAATTTTAAAATATAAACCTAGTGTCTACTTTGATGTACAAATCCTGTACCATGCTTCAACTTTAGTCTTCACTTTTAGGTACCTACTTGCCCTATATAGCTCTATATTTTGAATACCCAAACCAAATATATCTATTTCCAGAGCTATTCTGAATGGGATCATGACAAATTCATGGAAGCAGAATGTAGACCTTTAGTTTTTTCCAAGTCACACTGTAGTTTCCTCTGCTGCCTTCCACAGGCGCTTCTTCCTTTGCCTTTCATCCTTAAACATTGCTTCCCTGACCCTCCCCCTACATTATCCATCATCACCCAGACAGTTGGCAAGCAGGAGAGATCTTAAGTTCCCTGACTTCCTGTTGATTCCTATGGTTACTATTTGAGGCTCTCTGAGATCCCAGAAGGGTTGGTACTTGCTATTCCTTTCTTGCTCCCTTATTCAAGGGCCAATCCCAGAGTTTCTCTTTCTCTAAAACCATTCAATCATTCCTCTCTCTGGAATAATTTCAAAAAAACAGACAAACACTGTTATTTTTCACAACTCCAAACAAAACCCTTTTGTACTTATTTCTAGTCGGCTCACCTTCCTCTATAGGTCTTCTGAAAAACCCTAGGAGACTGCATTGAGCTTCCTATCACTCCATGTCTCCTCCATTTCTACTGAACCCATCCTATCCCTGCCTCAGCAGAAGCATGTAGCCTTGTTAGCCCCCTCTCTCCTTCTTACTTCTCTTCTCTGGAGACAGTACATTCCAATCTGCCCAGGCTTATTCATCCTCCTCAGCTTCCTTTATATAATTTGTACTGCCATGGTCTTGTCTCTATTTTCTACTCAGATTCTCTTCTTTTTTTGGGGGGGGGGGCTCAGTGCATGAGCTGAATATGATTCCCAATTTTTTTTCCAATCCAGGCTCCACCCTGATCTCCAAGTTCATACCCGCTGTCTTGTAATGCACCCGGGTGCTGGAGATTATCCTTGTAAACAGACTTTTCCAACCTGACCTTCCTGTTCTCTTAATTAGCCCAGTCAAGGCCATGTTCAACCTGCAGCTAGTTAGAGATACTCTCTTGGTTACTCTTGCATCCTTTCATTCTCTGACCATTTATTGTTAAGCAGTACAACAAGACTCTGACTCCTTCTCACCTCTGACTACCCACTCCCTTCCAAGTCCAAGTTACCATTTCTCTCCAAAAGAACCTTGCATCTTCCCTTCTACATTTCCTCTTGCACCCCAATGTTTGGGAAAACACCCAAAATCCCACAGCATGCTACACGATATCACAAGACCTCCAATGACTCATTAACTCAATATCAAACCCAAGTCCTTACAATGAACTACTGTGGAGCCTCATGCTTCCAGAAGACCCCACCCTTTCAGAGCTTGACGTCACTCTTCCCGTGATATTCTCTCTCAGTATGCAGGCCCTGTTGGAAAGGCCAACATGCAAACAGGTTGCTGGGCTGTGGGTTTAGGGGAAGAAGGGGGGGAGGAGAGAGCCCATGTCTGGCCAGAGTTTCTGTGCTCTGGGCAGGCAGACTCGGGAGGACTGTCGGATGCTTTTCACTTGGTCCCGGGGGTGGGCATCTGGCTGTATGAAGCCACTAACCCCACACAGTGGGGCATAGACAAGAGGCAGCCCCTGATACCAGGTTCTCAGTCTCCAGCATCCCACACTGGATACAGCAGAGGAGATGAGAACACAATAGGGGCCCCCGAGGTGACACTCAGCCCCAGAGGGGAAAGGAAGAGGGCAGAGGGAGAGAGGTTCCCACGCAGGCAAGAGTCCTAAGTCCGTTCTTGGCTGGAGCACAGGAAGGCCTTCTGATGGGAGATTAGGCACGGCTCGTTAGGAGAAAGCCTATCCCATCACTCAAGCACAGCAGGCCTTGATGAACAGAGACAATCTATGGTTTTAGAGCTTTATTATAGAAAGGCAGGGGGAAAGAGCAAAGGTAGAAAGAGAGAAAGAGAGTTAGAGAGTAAAAAAGTTGAAGGCTTAGAGAGAGAGGTAAAAGCTTAGAGAGTAAGGAAAGTCAATGCTTAAGAGAGCAAGGAGGGGGCCAAGTAGCCCCTCTTATAGTGGGCTTGTTATCTTGCTGTTGCTAGGTAGCCTGGAGGAGTCTAGCCTGAAGGTCAGAATCTTGGGACATTGTGTACATGACTACTAGCCACATGCTTCTCTTGTGGGGGCTGTGGGGGCTGTGGGGGTTGTAGCTTTGACAGGAGCCAGGGGTCCAGGAGACATGAGGGAACGCCTTCTGTCCCATGTAGGTGGGAATTACCACCCATCGGGTTTCACTGGGGTTCATGATCTCAACTCAACTGGAGACCCGCCTGTCTGTGCATAGCCCATTGCCCCACAACAAGTGTTCTCTTGGTGAAGAGATACTGAATGCGTTAGTAGTGCCTCTACATGTGCATGAATTAACCTTACCTGAGCTGCAGTCCTGCTGTGGTGTCCCCCGCCCTCCTGCCCCCGGCCCATGTTGTTGCTCACATCCTTTTAGGGTATCTGTTCCTGGTCCACCTTTGCACCTTCAGCCTCCATTTATTCCAATAATCAACCTATCATGTTTGTTCTTTTATTTTCTCAGTCTCATTTACTAAAAATTTATTAGTTTTTGTCCTCTAGAATGGAAGCTGTATGGGTTTTTTGATCTACTTTTTTGGTGCTTATGTAGCCCAAGCTAGTCTTAAATATATAATCCTCTTGCATGAGTATTTCAAGTGTTATAATTCCAGGAATGGGCCATCATGCCAAACTTTTTTGCTCCTCCCTCCTCTTTATCACTGCTGTCTCTATTGTTCTGGAACTGGCCTATAGTTAATGTTTAGCCAGGATGCCTTTACATATGAATGAAAACAGGACACATAGTGGATCTGTTATGCACATTTTTAAGTTCCTATAAGAAGGCTTCTGAAAAAAAAAAAAAGAAGGCTTCTGTTTGAATGTCAGAATTAAAATTAAATATTTCTAATGAGGACCAGCCCTTAGACATGATTTTAATTAAGTAGATTTATCTATAGATACTTTTCTTCTGGGAATCAAGAACTCAACTCCCCAGTGCCTTTGGGGATAGCTGCCTGACCTCTCTGTGGCTTTAACTGAGAAGTATTAAATAGCAGATGAGCTCCGGTTACCTTGGGAGACTCCCAGTTTCCTGTTGCCATCTGAGTCTATCTATCCTATAGTCAGTGAGTATTTCTTCAAAGATGACATGTATACAGAGTATATATTAAACCTGTAATACCTTCTTGAGAATTAAAAACAACACCACCAACAAAAAATATCCGTAGTTGAGTAACTTCTCCAAACTTATCTAGAGATTATAGAATCTGTTTGTAAAATAGCTTCCTAAAGAGTTGGCTTAGTGGCTCAATGGTAGAATGGTTGCCTGGTCTAGCATGAAGGAGAACCAGGGTTCAATCTCTACCAAGATAAAATGAAAAAACACCACCACCATCACAAGCAAACCAACAAAAAAGAAGACTGGACTATGTGTCTGAGTTGGTTGAATGTGTGACTAGCATCCTCTAAGCCCTGGCTTTGATCTCCAGCCTCTATAAACTGAGAGTGGTGGTATATAACTGCAAGAAAATCCCTCAAAGTCATCCTAAGCTATATAGTAAGTTCTAGGCTCCCTTGGGATACACAAAACCATGCCTCAAAAAGATAAATGATCTTAACCTTTGGTTTCTACTCGGGCACAAACCCCAAGTATAGACTATGTGTAGGCATTGTGAAGTGCGGAAGAATAGACAGCCAAGGTCCCGCTGATAGAGCTCTCTATTGAAGGAGGTGGAGCATATGCATAATTGCAATAGGACATATGTTAAGATAAAGAGAACCCGAGACTGAAACATATATCTGCACTTGCTTTTGGTGATGGAATTCTGATTACTGAGAGGCAAAGGGCATCAGAGGAAGGAGGACACTTAAGGAAGAGCACATGCTTGGGTACAAGGTAGAAAGAAGGATACCAAAAGGGTTCTGCAGGTTCTGGCTTGGGGATCTGTGTGCAGAAAAGGGTTACAGAAGGAAGAAACAATCTGAGTGCCAAAACAATGAGTGGGGGTTGGCACAAATCTCACGAGGGACCCATGCAGGAAAGCGCGATGCCAGCAAATGTTTAACTACTCAAGATTTCCTTGCTTTTTTGTCTATAAAAGGTAAGCCTTGAAAAACTTAAATCCTGATGTTCTTTCTTTGGGTCAGCTTTATCTTAACATTAAAAATGAAACATTGATTTAAAAGGATAATTATAGTGCAAGTGGGCTGAAATAATATTTAATTATTATTTTTGGCTTAGACAAAGTGTTAGAGCAATCATAAAAACTTAAACATAAAAAAAGGGAAAATATATGAGAATGATTCTATTTATCATATAAAAAAACCATCTGAGTCACCAAGAGAAATCAATATGCAAGAGCTGTGACATCTAATTTTAAAAAATATGTTTCATGTGCTAGCTCTAGGATCAGCAGTGCCAAAGAAAATGATTCCTCCATTTTGAAGTAATTCCTTAAATATAAAATTATATCTATCTATATCTATCTATATATACATTTATATATAGCATCTCTTGTATTGCATTTATATCATATTGAATAGTAATTAATTTAATTTTTCTAATGAAATTTATTTTCAATGCACTCTTGGTTAGTCAAGTGTCAATACCTGCTCTGGCCTCCAATTCTCTTCGTATTTTTGTTATTAAAACAGTTTTCTCTTTTATCCTCCACCTTTCCCACTTTACAAACTGATTTATACAATGTAGAACTCTCTCTGCGTTAGTCATTATCTTTAACTGTGTATAAACCACTCAAGAAAGCAGAAAAACTAGGTTGAAGTTCAGAAAGCAATAAAAGGTTTCTGCCATAAACCATGACTTTATATGGCTGCCATGATGCCCGGTACCTTTTAGTTTCCATTCTTGGGTTTAGGAAATGTAGCCTTTTCTGTCTTTTGGGGGAGATATTTGATCTTATTATCTGAAGTATTTAAAAAGCATCGAGTTTTATTAATGGGGAAAATAATAAATAGAGAACACTACTAGAATGCTTTGCATCTTCTGTTGTTAATGTTTAACTTGAGTCATTCCACTATGCATATCTGAGAGTCTTCCTGAAAGTGGCAGTTTTTAAACTCTCAAAGAAAAAGGCTGAATAGACTGCTGAGTTCAAAGCTGAACTTGGTCATTTTGTGTTATTTGTGTCTACTTTGGGTTCCTTTCTCATCTCTACAACCTGCTGTGCTTATTTATAAAATGAGAATAATTCTAGACCACAGTTTGTAAGGATTTGGAGATTTAATAGCCTATCTCTAACACACAACGAGTAGTTTAAAATTATCATTAATATTTAACTAAGAATATACTAAAGGATGAGAGAGTGAGACAAAATGAGAACTCAAGAAATAAAAGAAATCATGTTAGTCTAAATAGCTTGAAATACGTTAAAGTCTAAGTTCTTTTATCCTCCTACTGAGATGTATCCTCTATTCACCCTTAAATGATAATTGACCACTATGTAAGGAATCATTGGATAGACCAATAGCCATTTGGCAATTACTGAAATATAATATTTAAATAACTTGTATAAATGCTTTCTAATCCTGTTAGACGACATCATCATTGCATCACTTTCTAAAAGAATATGTAGAATGTATTTTTAATTGAAGACATTTTAACCATATTAATTCTGATATTCATTTCTATTTTGGTAGTAAATGTAAGAAATATGATAAATACGCATTCATACATACACATTATTACATATATATGGAATATACATATATATGTATATATATTCCTCAATACATATTCTTTGTAACATCACTCTCCTTACCCCATCTTCAATACATGGCATGCATTTCACGATCTGTATTATTTTAACTAGGCCTTCAGGAATAAAATTTCCTTCTAGTCACTTCAAAATGAAAGATATCTAAAAGTATTTTTCAATGGGTACCCCTGTTCTATGAAATCAAGCAGCGTCTCATTATGATCTGTCCTATAGACATGTCCCATGTCTTTGTACACACACAGGAGGTGAAACTCATAATGTTAAATCTGGACATCCTGTGGTTTGTGCTGTTCTTGCTCTGCAGCAAGGATGCTGAGTGAGAACATGATCTAGTTCTGTGAAGAAAAATATCTCACTCTGTGAATCCTCTTTCAACATTCAATCAGAGAACATCAAACAAAATTACTTTCATGCAATTCTAGCAGAAAGCATTAGCAAATAGGCAAGAGTGAACATTTATCCAGAAGACATAACCTGAAGGTTTATGTACCACTCCAAAAGCCATCTGCAACTCCAGGTTGCTAAGCATTTACCTTTAGAAACTGCAGCCACTGGTGATTCATATTATTTTACTGCTTAGACTTCTGAGCCTCTTGGGTCATCAACAAAGTACTCAATATTTTTGTAGCTCCCTGCTTACTCTGAACACATGAGATGTGTCCTTCTTTTGCAGTAGTCATATTTCAGCCTTTTTATCTCTTAACAGTTACAATCCTGTAGCTTCCCATCTATTCACTGGCTCATTCACTTTTCAGAGGGCAACTCTCTGGAGTAAAGCCCTGCATACTGCTCAAATGTTACTATCAGAGGCAATCAGTGGTCCTGTCTAACATTCAAATGCAAAGACATCTTCTGTTACTGACCTTGCTATGATGAGTAGCTACTCTGGGTGTATTTCAGAACCCCATGTCTGATATTAAAATGCTCTCATGTAAGCTTCTCACTGCCCCCATTATATCTTCTCTCTAATTACATCAGTGGTTTTTTAACTCTGTGCCCTGAATTGTCCAGGAATCATTTACTGCATCTTTCGTGCCTAGATCCCATTGGAAAATCTCTGATTTTATTAGTTATAGGAGGGGCTCAGGCACCCAAAATTTCAAAGCTCCACAGAGAAGCCCACTGCAACTTAGTCTGAGACAGGAAGGCTCTTGTTATTGTATGGACATATTCTTCACTTATGGCTGATATTTCTCAAACCAACAACATTAGTCTCAATTTTTGTTAAGTTCTGTCCATCTTTCCAATTAATTTCTAGATAATTTTATCTAAATGTCCAACAGATATGAAAAGTATAACAAGTTCAGAATTAATCATAATCTCTTCTCACATTGATCTCTCTTTCAACTTTATGTCTTACTGTTTATCTTAAAATAATAGTGTCTGGGAGTAGACTTTCAAGTTGAGTTTAATTAATTCCCCTTCTACATCTTAAGGTTTTTCTTATTTGACAATGTGCATGTAGTTAGGAACTATACATAATGTCATAAACTGTCCTAACTATACTTTTATAAGGATGGTGAGAAAACTTAACCCTTTAAAAGTAAATTTTTCTAAAAGATGATTTTTTTCTAGACATTTGGATTGCTTATGGAAATCAATAAGGGCATATACAATTTGTACCACTTCAATGAATCAAATTTTAAAAATGTACAGTCTATTAAGCTATTTTGTTACTAAGGGGAACAAATAATTTAAGAGTCAGACAAAATTGACTGTGGTCTTTGCCTGTACAAGGTGGAGGACAACACAGAAGGGAGTTGCAGGAGAGTTTAATGAAAGAAGTGAGTGGATCAGGACTAGTCAATGGTCTCAGTGGGTTTTTCCCTGGTGCTAAACTTATCTCAAAAACTACTGTCAAAATTGGATATTTTAACCATGACTCAATGTTTCTGCTAAAAATTATATATGTTTAATTTCCCAGTAGCAGTCAGGAAAGTAAATACTTGGGAAGAATGCATTTGTTTTACCATTACCAGGTATACCAGCTTCTAAATCCTCATGTTAGAGGTCAGTGAGTAGGGTCAGTAGGTGAGGGTGCTTCTCTTCCCATTGAATAATCTGAGTTTGATCCCTAGGCTACACATGTTGGAAAAAGGAGACTGGGGATTGAAAGTTGTCCTCAGATGTCTGCCCACTGGCTATATCATACATCACACCCATGCTCCAAACAAAATAAATAAGTGGAACTTTAAAACCCTCACTTAGTAAACTCTCCTGGTGAAGGCAATGTCCACAGTTCACAGCCATAACTTTGTCTTGCATTATTTGTCCAGAGGAGATGTTATATTTCTAGCCTTTGTGCACAATGGTAGATACCCAGGTCTTGCTGTTGGATGATCACATGCTTAAGAATTCACCCTGATACTCTCATCACATAGTTCAGTTGATTGCCCATGGAGTTCTTCAAACACTAATCTGACTTTAATAATGAAGATTGGTGATTCTCATCCTGATCACGGGATCCTAGATTGGAGCATACTCTCTCTCCCCATTGTGTGTTCCTAGAAAAGGTGTAAAAGCAATCACTTTACTTGTGCAGTTTGATTAAAAAAAAAAGACCTTTATGGTTCTTAGATGCATGGTTTTATAGTTTCAGAGTGACTAATATTTTATAAAAGTCAGAACCACTGGCTGAGTTGTCAGGGGAAGCAAGGCTTTGCAGTAAACCATTGCTCAATAGCCCAGCCTTGCATAAGTTCTACTCTGAGACCACTCCAACATTTTACAACCACCACACTTTAAGCAATGCCTATTTTTCTAAATACTTTATAATTTTTTTTATCTGTGACATGCAAAGAGACAGAAAAATCCATGGTTCCTGTCTTATTCAGGGTTTCTATTCCTACAAAAAAATCATGACCAAGAAGCAAGTTGGGGAGGAAAGGGTTTATTCAGCTTACACTTCCATACTGCTGTTCATCACAAAAGGAAGTCAGGACTGGAACTCAAGCAGGTCAGAAAGCAGGAGCTGATGCAGAGGCCATGGAGGGATGTTCTTTACTGGCTTGCCTCCCCTGACTGGATTGCCTGCTCTCTTATAGAACCAAGACTACCAGCCCATAGATGGCACCACCCACAAGGGGACTGCCCCTCTTGATCACTAATTGAGAAAATGCCTTACAGTTGGATCTCATGGAGGCATTTCCTCAACTGAAGCTCCTTTGTCTGTGATAACTCCAGCTTCTGGTAAGTTGACACAAAACTAGCCTGTACAGTTACCAAAACTGTATCCATTTAGAGCTCCCAGTTACATATGGTATAAGTTATAACCCTCCAATTGAATCCTGAGTTTGAAAATTCGTTTGCTCAATTTCATTCATCTCTGATTTTTCTAACCAAATCTCACATTAGTTATGCTACCTAGTACTGACCCCAAAATTCTAGCTAATAGTGTTTTTGTAGATAAGAAGGTATAAATGGAGTGTTGTTTAAATAAGGTAGTCACTAAAGTATTATTTCTAATAGTGTTTCAAGATTTCATGTTCAGACTTGGGCTAAGAATATAACTGTTATTCCTCTTATACAACTGAAGAATCAAACTCAAATATTTGGGGGTACAGCAAAATGTTCTAAAACCAATCATGACAGCCTCTTCCTTAGTTCTCCATCTTCCCAATCCTTTGAACAGAAGGAAGATATGCCAGCATGACTCGTAATTGAGGAATGCTGAGGGCCGATGTTAGCAACCATAACTGGTTTTCAGAACTGTCATATGCCTTTTCTGAGTTGTGTTTTAATTTTTAAATTAAAGGCATCCATATAAAAGAAAAATTATAAATGGTCAGTGTTGTTTTATTTTCTAACCAGTTGTTCCTCAAAAAACAATTGGAATACTATATTTGAAACTCAATAATACAAACTTAAGGATTAAATTGAAATGAGGGCTTTACATAGTGGAATATTATTAGATGTTGAATATTTAAGCCATATTCAGTGGTAAATGTAAATTTTGAAGTTTAAACAAATCCACAAGCTTTATGTT
Organism: Mus musculus; assembly: GCF_000001635.26. Lineage (NCBI taxonomy): Eukaryota > Metazoa > Chordata > Mammalia > Rodentia > Muridae > Mus > Mus musculus. The sequence goes on along the minus strand of NC_000069.6, from coordinate 141,744,223 downwards.
AGGATATTCTGAGATTATGTCAAAGATGACCATGTGTGGATTTTATAAGTCTTTTCTTAATACTTGTAGTGTCAACCCAAGGATAGAGACATTGCTTATAACATCATTAAATTGACTAATTTGGCTACAACTTCATCTCTCCCTACAGTTCTACCAAATATGGAACATTAATGCAAACAAAGTTACAATGGAAATAACATTAATAACTAACCAGAAGACTTTGAGGATTAGATACATAGAACTATGTAAATAGAAATTACAGCAAACTGGAATGATATGGTGCCTTATGTATATTAACAATCCTTTCACTCTGATCCCACAGGCTTGATTTTGTGATTTCTTTCACAGAATCTCTTATATCAATGAAGCCAAATTATTCTCAAGAGTTTGAAATACTTCTATAGATGAACTTACTTATCTCTGAAGATTAGAGGTAAATAAACTCACAATATAACTACAGTTTTACCAACAGGGATATTTAATTTTGTTGCTGCAAGGAAGGAAGAAAAGACAACTTAAAATCTTAGCAGAGACCCTTCTCACTTTGAGGAAGGTATTCAGACACTCAATGACTACTGGCACCCTTTAACATAAAAACTTCCTGACCCAGGGATTGATTATGTATTGTCTTGTCATATATGTCAATATAAGAAGCCAGGCACCTTATACTTTTATATTCTCCTCCCCTGTGAAAGACAGATGTGTTGTGTCTAATTATTCACTGATTGGTATCGGGAGAAACATTAACATAATTGGCACATTTGTCCTAATTAACCAAGGAAACTGCCACATGCCATCCAAGATGAAAAAGTGACTCCAGCAACCATTATGTAGAAAAATTCACATCTATCAGAAAGGTTACATTGTTAATAGCAAATTGGGGCCCACTGTGCCAGAACACTGCCCTGGAAAGCAACACAACAGAATCCTAAAGAGTATGCACACCTAGAGAGTGGGGATTTGATAGAGAATTGTATGTAGGTACATTAATCAAACAAATGGGAAAAGCAATTATTGGGCAATTATCAAATGCACACTCAGCCAAGTTAAGCTTCTCATAGGTGCATTAGCTAGTCCCTGGGAGGCCGCCAGTTTCACAGGCTGGTTTACAAGTGACAAGTCTGAAGTATTATTATTATTATTGCTGTTATTATTATTATTAATTTATTTGCTCATTTTTTATCTTCTTAAACATGCAAGAATGATTTTTTTGAGCTTTAGTACATTGTACATGGTACCTGTTAATCTGTATTTAAAGATGAGACACAACTGTTAGGTTTTCTAGATTTTTCTCAGAGAATGCTTTTGAGTGAGCTATACTTGTAGATTGTAAAATATAGATGCTGAATAGTGGTTGTATGTGCGGTTGGAGTGCCTAAGAGTCTATCTGAGAAGCTCTCAGGTTGTGTGTACATGGATCAACTATGCACCACATCCCAGGGAGCAAGGTGTTCTCTATTGCAACACAAGAATTGTTTGGTTTCATCTGCCTATAAGTTTGAAGTTCCGGGATTCCATTTTCTTTTTGCTTGTCCCATTGGCAATAGATATCTTATTGTACCGTTAGAATATCTCAAATAACCAAGAAAACATTCCAAGAATGGAAGGCCACATTGTATTTGCAGCTATTTCCTTCTTCGATCTCCAAACAAACAAACAAACAAACATTTATCTACTTCTTCTTTAATGGCATTATTCAATATTCTTTATAGTTTTCAATAGGACTATGAAACTAAAGGTATTTCACGTGCTGTAAAAAGTGTTAGTCTTTAAGCAAATTGAAATTCTATCTTTAGGCAATTGTAAAAATAAAATGGGCAAAGAATTTAAAAAATTCAAATGGAAACTACAGTGACATTTTCCTCAGTTGTTGTAACTTCTGCAGAAGGAAGGAATTTGCCAAGAAAGGGAATTTGTTTTCCTCCCTTAATTGCACATATGTCTGGCTCATTGCTTTTGAGAGCTGAATGTACACAGACCATATTGTGGAGGTGAACTTGTCTTCAATTTTGTAAACTTCTAAAACTGAAGTTAGACCATGAAGAAATAAAAGCAAATGGACAAAGAAACGTAATGTAATAAAGTCTAATTGAGAAATAAGATGTAAAAAAAACAGGAAAAAGTCCCAAAGTTGAATTACTATATATGACACCACCACACAAGGGAACAAACAAATCAGCTCTGAATTGTTTAAAAGCTAAATTTTCTACAATAAAAGGGCTGTAAATTGACAAGCCCATTGATGAATTACTAGTCTTTTATTACTTTTTACAAAGAACTTGACTTCCAGATAAGCAATATTTAGCCTTCTCTTTATCAATATAAAATAGTTAAGACTGTGCTAAGTCTGACCATCATCAGGAAATGCAAGCCTATTGTTCTCTAGAGCTGTCTTTTCCCATCCACACTGACTGAGGTAAGTACAGACTACAAGCAGAAGGACAGTCTTTGGAATTCAAAAGCAAGAAAGTGATCAAAAATAAAATATACCTTTTCATTTTCAGAAAAGGGGTCTTGAAAATAAAAGGCCCCTCTGCACTGTGATTATCAGTCTCCTCAGGACTTTGCTCATTGCTGCTGCACAGATGAGATGAGATATAGAAACAGATTCTATTGAACACTGGGTTTAGGTCATCTGTCTTCAGCCTGCTTCTGCTGGTAGGATGTGGACATGGAATGTGGGCATCCAAATATATGGACATGGAAGATTTCACTTTCTCATGACTCAATAAATAATTTGCACATTTTCTTAATTTTGGAAAATCATATTTTAGTTGCATATTCAGCAAAACTACATATGTTCTGTATTTTTCAACTTATCTTATTACTTTTTATTTTTCCCTTGAGTTAAGCAACTATTTTCTTTCTTTCCTTTCCTTCCTTTCTTGATGAGAGCCAAGCTCTAAGTAGTCTCCTTGTTCCCCTTCACATGGTCGAAAAATCTGTCTTCATGAAGTAGTGAGACGCTTTACAGCCACATATTGAGTTGTGAAAATTCCTTATTTAAAATCTTTGCTGGTATCTAATGCATTTAACTATGGTTCTGAACGGCTTGTCATGTCTACAGTCCCAGAACTCCTCTTTCCCTGACACCAAATGTCTTCCTGTTATTGGATCTCAGATGAGAGGCTCCTAGTCTTTCAAAGCCATCAACTTCTGAGGGGATTTGTGCACTGCCTCTGCTGCCTGGAGCTTTCTGACCCAGTTCTTTTCAAGACTGGCTCCTTTCTGTCACCCAGAGCTCAGTGCAAATTTATCTCTGCAGAGAGACTTTCCTGCAGTCCGCTGAACCCCCAACAACCACCCAATATGACCCGTGTTTTGTCTCTTTTTTCCAGACAACCTTGCCTTGTTCCCTTTGCCTTGTTCATTTTGTTTTTTCCCTCTCTCAGAACAATAAGAATATTCTGTGCACAATGAGCCCACAAGACATATTCCCTGAATAAATGGATTGATGATAGAAGATAGAATGTGTATTTTGTATCTATACCCTTGAAGGAACCACTATGCATGTTAGAAAATTGAACCTGGAATCTGTAGCTGGTAAGGCAATTATTTTTATAGCTTACATTTGTGACATAAATTGATATGTTGAATGTTAATTTAGTCATTAATTTAAACGTACACAGATACACAGCCTTGTGTAGAGCTCAGAGTATTCGATACTAGAGACAGATTAGGAGAGAAATACCATAAAGGTTAAAAAAGTTGCAAAACAATGCAAAACTTAAAGTAAAAGTCTGGAAACACAAGACTGTTTTTAAAAATTGTTTTCTAGTTCTCCATGTTCTCTCACAAAACAGGAAGAAAATCCGACAGACAAACACTGAGAACAAGTTTCCCTCCCAAAGAGGACCCAGCTCTGCATTTCTCTCTTAGCCTCTCTTACCTGCAATGACTGTGATGTGCTGCTTGGGAGACAAGGCACCTGGCAGAAAATACATCTCCTCCAATTCTGAGAGGTGGCATGGCTTGTAAGGCACTGTGATTGGCCGTATTAATAAGCAGTTATCTGGAAAGTCACCTGATGTTGCACATTCAATAGCCCCTCTACCTGCCTGTAGGTTTTGCTCTTGTCAGTACCTACTTTAAAAAACCCGTTTCCTATTCATCATGACTAAACTCAGCTAAACAATCTTTTCTTTCACACTTCACCCCATATTTTCCCACTCGCTAATTAGAGATGCAAATGTTGATAAATAAGAAGACTGTTCCTAAGTACAACTGGGTCAATACGTTGAACACTGTGCCCTGTTCCTCCAATTAAACTCCTATGAGAAATAGCTCAATTATAATTAGGGAAGCAATTATCCCCTTGTTAAAGGTGAAACAAATCATAGGTTTTAGTGAAATTCTCTGTTTTGTTCCGTCTACCACGCCAGAACGACCTTGCAGCCATTGATGGATTGATTCAGTGATCCCCATGAGGAATAACCTGACGATAGAAAGCATCCCAGACTTGCCATATCATAGTAACATTTTCTAGGCATGAACTCAAATGAGTAGAGCAGGATTAATTTCATAGAGAGCTGCTATTATGCCTTGAGAATAGCCCAGCACCCACTTTACATCAAATTAATTTTCTTGCTTCTTCAGAGAGATAGGAGATAGACTTGTTACTGAAATACAGTCAAATGTCACCAGAAAGGGAAAGAAAGAATCATTTTTTTTTAATCAACCCCAGGAAAAGTGCTATTAAAAGCACGGAATACCCAAGATGCAATTCACAGGCCATATGAAGCTCAAGAAAAAGGAAGACCGAAGTGTCGGTACTTTGGTCCTTCTTAGAAGGGGGAACAAAATACGCATGGAAGGTGATACAGAGACAAAATGTGGAGCAGAGACTGAAGAAAAGGTCATCCAGGGACTGTACCACTTGGGTATCCATCCAATATACAGTTACCAAACCTAGACACTATTGTGGATGCCAACAAGTGCATGCTGACAGGAGCCTGATATAGCTGTCTCCTGAGAGGCTCTATCAGAGCCTGACAAATACAGAACTGGATGCTCAGCCAACCACTGGACTGAGCACAGGGTCCCCAATGGAGGAGCTAGAGAAAGGACCCAAGTAGCTGAAGGAGTTTGCAGCTCCATAGGAGGAACAACAATATGAACCAACCAGTACCCCCAGATCTCCCAGGGACTAAACCACCAACCAAACAGTACACTTGGAGGGACCCATGACTCCAGCCACATATGTAGCAAAGGATGGCCTTGATAGACATCAGTGGGAGGAGAGGCCCTGTGAAGGCTTCATGCCCCAGTGTATGGAAATGCCAGGACAGGGAAGCAGGAGTGGGTGAGTTGGTGAGCAGAGGGAGGGAGGAAGGGATAGGGGATTTTTGGAGGGGAAACGAGGAAAGGAGATAACATTTGAAATGTAAATATAGAAAATATCTAATAAAAAATTTAAAAAGATACCAAATATATATTATCCAATAGTATTTCTGGGATTGGTGTTTCTTACTTTTAAATTGTCTACTTTGTAATTTTAGTGGTATTATTATTAGTGCTCTCTGGGATCTTTGAGCTGAATTATCTCCCAAGTATTCTTTTATTCCTAGTCCTGGTAAGTTGGAATTCTGCTCTGAGCGTTCAGACTAAAGGATCCCCCTATCTCCCATGGGGTTCTCTAAATGGGCTACCCCACTGTGGTGGTTTGAATAGGTATGGTCCCCATAGATTTGTGTATTTGAATGCTGGGCCCATAGGGAGTAACACTATTAGGAGCTGTGGCCTTGTTGGAGTAAATGTGGCCTTGTTGGAGTAGGTGTGGCTTTGTTGGATAAAGTGTATCACAGTAGAGGCTGGCTTTGAGGTTATATATGCCCAGTTACACACTCTCCTTCTGCGGCTTTCATATCAAGATGTAGAACTCTCAGTTTTATCTCTAGTACCATGGTGTACCTAGATGCTGCCATAATTCCCATTATCATGATAATATAAGTCAGCCCCAATGATAAGAGTTGTATTGATCATGGTGTCTCATCATAAAAATGAAACCCAAACTAAGAATTTTTTATAAGTGAAAGATAACATTCTTCTAGAAATTTTTATTTCCTGAAGGGAAGCCTCTCTATTATATCAAACATAGCTTCTTTTGTTTGTAAAATATGTTTAACATATTTGGAGAATCTTTTGTGAACTCTAGTTTGCAGTCATTAGAGATAAAATAAAAGCCTAACTTTGTGTTCTTTCTCTTCACAGTACAATCAGAAAGAAGAGTAAATAGATGAACTTCTATACATATAAAATTATGGTAGTCAGAAGCCATTTATCCAGCCACACCTTCACTTGCACCTGATGTTTAATGCTAAATTAGCTCTGAATATGTTGCCAAATAAGAATTTCCATGTACCCTTTAATCCTGACTACTTGCTCCTTCGTATCCCTTGGCTACCCTATGAACTAGTCAGTGATGGCATTATATCAAATACAAAAAAAATATTTTTGGGACTCTGTGCCTATGATATGGAAGTTGTACAGTTATTAAATATTTATAAAGTTGCTAGTCACACAGAAAGAATATTTAAACAAAGAGTGCCAAGAGGAGATCAGAGTTAGAAACAGCAAGGTCTGGAGTTTTAAATCCTATTGTTCATATCTGTGTTCAAAACATTTTACTAAAAGCAATTTGTCCTAGAAGGCACTAAAAGTCATCGGCACTTGTGGGAGGATGAACTGTAAGCTTTGGCTGGCTCATTCTTTCTTTGAGACAATGTTTTTGTCATTTGGAATCCAAAAAGATATTTATGAAGAGTAACCGCAGCTCAAATTTCCTCCTTGGGAGAAGTTACAAGGGCTGCTGGACTCTTGGTGTGAGGAGGACTGGATGAATGACAGTAACTAATGAGTTTGAGAGGACAGTAGAAGTTCATGACATTTGCTATTACTATGGCTTGAATGTGAAGTGTTCCCCATAGGCTCATGTGTTTGAATACCTTGCCCCCAACTGATAGCTGGATATTTGAATGCTGTGATATATTTTGGAAGTAGAAGCTTGCTGGAGGAAGTGAGTCTCTAGGGCTAGACATTGGGGTTCCTTATACTGGGGATAGGGGGTGTTAGGATTTGTAATTACACCCCACTTCTTGTCTTTTTTCTGACTGTAGCTGCAATGGAAGTAGCTGTTCCTGATTCCTTCTTCTCTTGAAATGCTTTCTCCATTGTATTTGACTCTATCCCCACCACAAACAATTAGCCTCAAATAAACTTGTCTTTTCTGAAGTTACTCCTTGTCAGGTATTTGGTCACAACAATGAGAAAAGTAATACGGCATGTGATTTGATTAGCATCAGCAAAAGGTAAAGTCATGTTTTAAGTGTTGCATTCATCTGTAGCAGTAATGGTCTCCAGGCTAACTAATGGCTATAGAATATAGCAGGCATCTTGGTGATTCTTCATACAACAGAAGTTCCTCTGCCATCTAGCCTAGAGTGCTTAGGATAAGAAAAGTTCAGTGGCTATGATACTGAGGTCAATCTTCTGGGAATTAATAACAATATAATATCAACAGTATAAATATTAGTCCTTTGTGGATCTACATAGGTTTAAGAGGCTTTTATATACCATTTATTAAATATCAAACATAAATATTATCTTCCTTATAAGACTGAAAAAATTGGATACAAAGGATTTATATATCTTGCCTCAAGTCAGAGAGTAAAATGTGATCATGCTTAGATTTAAACCTGAAATTTGTAAGGAAACTCAGTTGCTGTTCCATTAAGAGACTATCAGATACCCAAATAGGGAAGGTACCAACTAAGCAACCCCTATGACATTATATACATAAATGCAATGTGATCATGATTGGGGGTAGAATTTTTCAAAGGTGTCTGGTTTAACTAGCTAGAAGAAAAGTACTGCTCCCTGATAATCTGCAATGAATTCATTCAGGAAACCAACCAAATACATATAAAGCAAAGACCATGTGACCTGCCATGTGTTCACTGAACAATCACTGTCTAATTTTTCTCTCAGAAGTAGTTGCTTTGGATAGCAGCAAAGCATACAACTAACTATCTAGATTGACCTCCTTAGGTGCTGCTCTAATGGTCATAAAACAGATGTATTTTTATCTGCTGGTTTTCGGTTAAGATCAACATCTTATGTGATATCACCTTTATGCTTTCAAATTCCATAAGCAAGCAAATGAAAATAATATACTGAATGCATTTATATTGAAACTAAAGATGATCAAATAGTCTCTTAACTCCCAAGCAATCTTTCATTTCTTTTTACATTTTTCTATTGCTCTTGAGCAAATAGCAGCCAGAAAGTGAAACGTGAAGGCATCCATTGGTTTTCTGATCTTGGTAATTTTAATGGTGTCAGAAAAAAATCTACGCAGGAATTTATTAGCTTGTTCTTAAGCATGTATGTTTGATCTCTACACCGACTGAAAAAAAATAGAAAGAAAAAGTAATATGTATAAAATATAGTTCTTTGAATGTCAAATGGGTATATGATTTTTGAGCTTTCCAAATGTTAATTAGACTCTTCTCAAGTGATGATACACATAAAATTCATAGCCAATTAGTTTGAAGTCATGAATCTTCACTCCTTGACAAAGTGAACTACTTTGTTAAGACTGGAGAAAAAAAGAGAATACCATGATCTTCTCTCTGTATGATTTTCCAAGGACCAGCTGCTTTTAAGTTCCCTTGAGTAAAAGCCAAATTGCAGATGTCTGTGCTGCTCATAGAATGCTTAGAACATCACAGTGGATTCTGGAAGAAGTTTGCCTTAGAACCACAAGTAAAAAGACAGATGCACTATTGCATAACTGAAATAAAATGTTGTATAGAAAAGAGCACCCTTCATTTCAGCCACACTAAATCATAGCTTGTGCTTAGAGGCTGCAATATTTGGATGTAGTATTGTGATAGTGAGTCATAATAGTGCAATTTATGAGATGGTCTTGAGATGCTAATTATGAGGAAAATTGTTTTATTTTTTTCACAGTAAAACAAGGATATATGTGATTTTGCATTAAGTAACAGAGATATAAATGCTTTGGCAGAAAAATGGAGTCCTTTTGCATACATTTTCAAATAATTTATTGCCAGTATTAACTCAGAAGAATCAGAGACTCAGTTTTGGGCTGACTACCTTAGACCTACCTGGTAGTAATTTTCAAAAGACTGGAAAGCCACTACAAATCAAACAGTAAAAATGAATTGCTTATAATTAATCACTTAAAGTTTCAATATTATTTTTCTGATTTGTTGAAGAGGCAGAATTTTAAGGTTCTAATGCATGAAAAATGAGCTGATCCATGTCCACTGAATCCATATATAGGTGTGAATGACAACAACTGGCATATCTCTCTTTTCACGTATACAAAAAGAGTACATCCTTCAAATACCGTTTTGAAGTTTAGAGCCTAGCAAGAACCATCAGCAAGTAAGCAGCTATGTTACTTATCAAATGAAAGTATGTCTGAATTTGTAGAACTTTGTAACAGCTATGATACTCATGTTGGATAATATTATGTAGTCTTATATTAATCATGTAAATGGAAAATAACTTTAGAGTTTGGAGTTATTTGGTAACAAATGAAAAATAGGGTATCAATGTCCTTTGACAGGATGCTGTAGTACTATGGTGTGTGTTCCCATGAGAGCATGCCAATTTCTATGGGTTATGTAGGGCAATGTTTCAAATACAGCCCTTTTCTAAGAGAATATATAGCTGGTAATGAAAAGTCATGCCAAAAATCTGATTCATAACATTTCATTGGCAGTTCATAGGGTTCTTTTAAGCAGAACCAAAACATGGAATACACTGATAGAATTATTATTACATGAAAGTGAACATGTTTATGACAGTAGATATGGCTTTCTAAGCTCAACAATGACATCATAGACTGAGAAACACACATGTGTAGAGCAATCTCAAAGGAAAGACACATTATCTTTCTTACACTAACATTTTAAGAGTCATCTGAAACAGTCATACAACTGATGGTACATTAAGTCACAGCCTCTCTTTCTATAGACGCCAGATAAAGTAAAACGCTATTTCAGATTGTTTTGAAAGGGAATGATAAAATTAAGCCACGCGGCCTGTGGCTTTGTCCAGTGGGGCATTCTAATTGACTTCCAAGTCATTAATCAGTCTCTAATCAATCTGTTTTGCCAGCAGCAGGCAGTTAGGACTCCATTACCAACCATCTATCATGCCATGCCCCTAATTCACTGCACCATTAGCCATGGGTTAGGCCTCTGTTAGAATAACTAAGTGCCAACTGCTAAATGCAATGCATTTTTGTTACCTCAGCCACTGGGATCCCTTCAGGTGGCCGACACTGGAGTAAGACTTCCTGCTCCAAGGACACTTCCTTTCCCAAGGGTTCCTGCTCGAATGTCTTCCGCAGATCTGGAAGGTTCAGGTGATAAAGGACATGTCAAAACTACACCACATCAGTCTTCTTACAGAAAGCACCAACATTTCCCCCAATTTAGTATTTTAGATCTTTATAGTTTATCCATCTGTTGATAAGATAGCATAATTTGAAAAGTAATATTCTATATGGAAGAAATTATGAAATTTATAGCCTATTAACTGTGCTGACTTTAAGCTTCTATAAAACCCTTTTATGCATCATTTTAATAATTACTTAAATACATTAATTTTACTTTAGTGTTTCTTGTTAATCTATTGTGATGACAACTTTTTTTAATTAAAAGAGACCCAATCTTGTGAATTTTACAGGCAGAGTTCCTTATGTACATAAATATTTTCCTCTTATAATTGATATTATTAAGGTTGTAGTAGCAGCAGGATATTTATTCATAAACCAAAAGTGGATTTTGTTCAAGTTGGAAAATAGGACTCTTGAAGGAGCCACAGAGAAGGCATATAACTTCTACAACTGTCTTAAGACTTCAAGGGAAAACAGAGGGTAGCTATTGAGAATAGTGTAGAAAGAATTTAATTTCTAATCATGTAGCCATTTCAATGAGAAGATTAAGTATTCATTTCTGCACAAACATGCCAAGTACCTAATTATGTGCTTGTATGGATAGAGCTATTATAGCAAGATGCAGCAGCTTAGGAAACTACCCTGAGATGAAAATGTCAGAAACCAACCTATCATCATATAAACATCACTACAAACATCATACAAACATCACACAGTAGGAGACAGGTTTACCTAATACATCTTTGAATGAGATATAATTGTTCTGTTTTAGTAGCTTGGCTTTAAAGTCTAAATAAGTTTTACCTATTGTTTTATGAGTAAAATGTAATCAAGGCATTTCTTAAGAAGCTCTAGAATTTTACTTTGTAAGTACAGCTCAATTCTTTACAGCATAGGCTTATCTTAAGTTAACCTGTGGGTTTCAATAAAAATTTAATGCTTGTGTGTTTTCATCTATGTCCATAACAAATGTGAAAGTACCATTTTGGCCTCCTGAATTACTAGGTGGAAACACAAAGACTATAGAGATGTAGATGTGCGCTAGTAGGTTCCTTCCAAAATGTACCATTTAGAAAGTCACCGAAGGAAAAGATTCCCTTACATGTTTGCTATATTGTTGGATTTCTTAACAGAAGAAGCTTATCTAAGTTTCTGGTGGTTGTAAGAAAATGATGGATAGATACGAAACGAGATAAGACAAAAGATTCTCCAAATGATGAGAGAAACAATTTTAGAAGGACAGTTTAAAAACATGATTGTTGATGCTCACAGTCAGGTATTGGATGGATCACAGGGCTCCCAATGGAGGAGCTAGAGAAAGTACCCAAGGAGCTAAAGGGACCTGCAACCCTATAGATGGAACAACATTATGAACTAACCAGTACCCCGGAGCTCTTGACTCTAGCTACATATGTATCAAAAGATGACCTAGTCGGCCATCACTGGAAAGAGAGGCCCATTGGACACACAAACTTTATATGCCCCAGTACAGGGGAAAGCCAGGGCCAAAAAAATGGGAATGGGTGGGTAGGGAAGTGGGGGGGGTAGGGTATGGGGGACTTTTGGGATAGCATTGGAAATGTAATTGAGGAAAATACGTAATAAATAAATTTAAAAAAGAAAATAAAAAGATGATTAAAAAAAAGAAATTGAGTGTATTTTTGAAATCAATATTAAACTCCAGATGATTATCATAACCTGAAAGATATGTCAACTCTATTCCGGTTTCACAAATGAGGAATATGCACCTTTAGTCAATCTCAACCTCACAGCAAAATAATTAATTAATACTAAATTGGAATGTGCTAGCCGTTGACTTCATAAATTTTGCCATCCCAGATATTCCTCATAACCATTTACCATTCATTTGTGCACCAACAGAAATATAATAATATCTGTTAGAATAATTGTTACTAGTTTTGATCTGCACAGAGTTAAGTTTTTTGGCAAGTGTGGCTGCCATTGGAAAAAATAGTAGCTAATAACTTTTATAGGATGAATCACTATCTATTTTATATGCCTTATTTTCAGAGAATGACTGAAAAGACCCCACCTAGTATGACCTAAAGCAGATACAAAATAACTGGACTTTGTTCTAAAGTTGATAACATACTGACTTGTTTTCGTTTAAATTTATCAAGATGTAAAAAAGAAGAGCTAGAAACAAGAAAAGTGCATCCATTCAAACATTTAAAAGAATTTGATATTTATAAATCACATGCTTTTGGTAGAGATTTGATGAGATGATTAGAATGAAGGTGTGTGAGATACAGAAATAAGATTTAAAAGATGAACTTAAGTGTGTTAATGAAAAACCCCTTTGTCCAATAAGCAATGGTTAGTGCTACAGTGATAATAAGTCAGAGTGGGACCAAAATGTGTAGACTGGTGGTGATAAGAAGATCAGGGACTCAGGAGATAGTTGCCAATAAGTGAGAGAGGAAAGTCTTCAGTGTATGTAGATCATATTTTCAGGGATATTTGCATATTTGGAGAATGTCAGAAGGTAAAGCTATTGTTATATTTGAAGCTACTACATTAAATCAAAATTCACAGTACAGCGAAGACAGGAAGAAAGATAACTTTTCCTTGTTACATACTGAGTTTAGTGTTTCTATAGGACGCTCAAATGGAACTGTCCAGTAACATCTCTAGATCATATTTGATAATCCTCAGCACCATTGAATTTGGGATTGTGTCATTTTATTTGTGCCACTGTTCTTTCCATAGGAGGGATTTTTACTGCCATCACTGATCTTGACTCACTATAGTCCAGAAGAACCTTTCTCTGCTGTGACAAAATAAGTGGATGTACAAGATGCCAAGTGTCCACAGGGATGCCCATGTCTTGTGCTGGGAAACACTTAGTGGAGTTGGCTGTCTCAATGGCTGCTGAAGCACTAGAAATAAATGCTATGGGCAGGCAGTAAAACATAGATAGAAATATTGAAGCAGGAGAGTGCTGTCCAACGACAGTGACAAAGAGTGAATGGAGGGTTGGGCAGAAACTTCAAAGAGGAAAGTGGCAGAGGGACCCCAAGGGAACTGAAATTGTAGGGAGAGGGAGGTTAACAGCACAATGCGACACAGGTATAAAGAAACAGGCATTCATTTGGGAAACCCTGGAGAAGTGAACATTTTGAGCACCGACTATGTTTTCCAGGATTAAGGGACATGATTTGGGTTTGAGTACAGCAAGCTGTAAGTTGTGTTAGGATATGGTATAGCTTTTAACATAGTACTTAGTCTTCTACAAGATGAGTGCACATGCTGGTGGTCATTGCTTCTTAACTGAGAAAGCCTAGGAACAGGAAGCCTAATTCATAGGTACCTACTGCAGAGAGCGATGCAGCAAAACCATCAATAAATATACATTACATAATCACTTTGTCATAACGGTTAGGCTTTCAATTTCACATAAATTTTATTAAATTTCCAAAATCATATCATACTTAACCCCACGAAACAGTTACTTCTTTTTGAAACACATATTTTAAAATTTCTGTCATCAAACCTTGCTTTGGGGTGGTATAAGGAGTATAGGATATATATTATATTGTGGCAGTGTAGGAGAGGGTGCCTAACATCCTTTATCATTCAGAGAGATATGATAGAAGGTAGAGAAGATGCCTTGCAGGCACAGTGAACACAAGGATGATAGAAAAATTGGTATTGTCAGCTAAGTATTAGCTGTAAAGCACGGTTTAGAATAATATGGGAATTTATGTCAGGGAAAAAAAAGATGAATTTTGTCTTGGACTACATTTAGGAATCTCTTTCTGTTTTCTTTCCATTCGTAAAAAGACTGTAACTAAAGTAAGTATAACAGGTTATTGCTACAAAGTCAACTTAGTCTAAATATGATATCGTTATTGATTCTACCAATTAAAAGAAAATACAGTGTCGTTGTAAGCATGGATCCAGAGACAGGTTGACTCCTGAACATGAATATTGGCTTACTAAATCCATTAGCTGAAAGCCAATTAGCAGATGTTGAATCAGATCTGCAATGACAGGGATTTCAATCAACCATTTATGCTCAATCAGGAACAGCTTTTTGAACATTCATATGTGTGAAAAGACTCATTTGTCACTCCAGGATTTTGTGGCTTTCAGTGAAGCTTCTGTATAATACTGTGGTTGCAAATTATGACTAGTAAGGAAAACAGCAGCCCTCAGATATCTGTGAGCATCAGAGGATCTTCAATGGTGCGACTAATGGATAGCCGAGAAGCAGAGGAGTTTGGGGCCTTTCCTTTTTTCATTAATAAAAATAAAAGTCTGTAATTTGTAGAAATCTTTGCATATTGGGACCTATGAGAGGATATTTTAAATATGTATTTAAGAAGGAAGGGATGTTATTCTTTGTGAATTAGATGCCATTTGGTTGCAATTAGCAGAGGAAATGTCCAGAGGAAATGAAATAACAAATTATCTTGTAAACTGTAAGAGTAGATATTAGAAAAATTAACCCCACTTTCATTGAAACTTTTGGCATTTGGTTCTACACAGATAGAAAGAATTAGAAACTGAGAAGAAGGGTGGCTTCTAGAAGGTACAATGTCCAAATTATAAGATGTTACACTGATAATGTCTCACCAATGTGAATGGCTAAACATAAACTAAACAAAGATTTTAAAAGTAGACATGCTAAAGTGGGTAAGTCCAGCAGGCCTCAGGACTACACAGAGAAAACTATATACTACTAAAGAATTCTGAGAATGAGAGAAATATTCTTCCCCAGGGATGAGTACACAAGTTGGTTATTCAATATCAAATGGTCAGCCTGAAAACATAAACATAACATTATATAGACTGAGCAAATTGTATTTAGGAATATGCAAGGACACATACACACACACATACAGACACACACACACACACACACACAGAGAGAGAGAGAGAGAGAGAGTGAGAGAGAGATACACCATCAATTAATGAAAACAGAGGACATGAATTTGAAAGAGAAAGGAGAGGTATGTGGGAAAATTTAGAAGAAGAAAAAAAAGGAGAAATGATATAATTATAATCATAAAAACCAAAAATTATCATCAAAGTCTTATGTAAAATTTTAAAGTAATATATATCACAAAACAAAAAATGAAAATTTATTTATTATATATACACTCTGAATTACTCTGAGAAAAATGGAGAATAGAGAAATCCATCTCAAAATAACATATAAGAAAGTTCATCATGTCCACTTGCTCATTAGAAGAGAGAGAGAGGACCATTTCTCCCAAGGGATAGTGTCAGGCTCCATTACCTGACAGTCTGAACTGTGTACATTGATGAATGTACACACTGATGTGACAGTTGAGGCTGGACAGAGCTCAGCTTAGATTATGATGGACCACACTCGTACTTGGGAGCCCTGCTGATGTGCAAAGTAAGATGTATGAACTTGTCAGCAAAAAGATCTCCTAATCATGGTTAAGCAGGCAGGTGACTAATACTATTGCCTATGCAAAGGACAAGTGCCTTTTAATTCCAAGCTTTAAAGAACAGTCTATGCTAACTATGTTAACAGTCTTAGCACTTGTTAACCATGCCCAGTCTTTCAGGGTTTAATAGAGAAAAACAATTTCAGACAACAAAGTTTAGGAACTATGACAGGCTAATTCTGTAAAGTGACAAATTCTCTAATGATTTAATCTGCAGTTGACTATTTGAGTTGGAATTCAGATTCAAATTTACATAGAATAAGATATAAACAAAACATTATAATATTTATATTGGCTGGGTTTTGTCTTCTCTATAAGGCCAAATGAATGTTAAAATACATATTGAATGCTAGTAGAGTTTGGAAGATTTTAAAATACAAAATATCTATAGTAAGCAATTATAACCATTATGTACAGGAAGTTCTAGACAATAATTACTCATATATGTATTTTTTAAATGTCATTTTCTTTTAAAGTTTTATCATATGTTGATGATCTATAAACTCTGGTGTGTAATATTCTATACTGTCCCTGTGGAAATTCAGGTTTATTGTTAATTTATTCCAGTCTTTAAACTTGAAAAAAATTCTTATATGTTTTATTGATTTTGATTATTTGTTCTATAAATCCAGTTTTTTGGAGAATGTGATTTATTCCCTTCTCCATTTATAAGTCCTTAGTATGTTTGTTACAGTATATTTGTTGAATGGCTTACTTGTGTAGGAAGAAGAGGGACATCAACAATAGCCAAAATCACAGTCCCATGTGTTTGGGGTGTGGTTAATGAACAATTAGCACTATACAATCCAAATGTAGAAGTTCTGGATGTACCTGAAGACTCTTAAAGCTAATATTCACTTAGGTGTCCTGGTAGATAGAAAGTTCAATTTGAATCACTCTAAAACCCTGCCATGGTCCTGTGAAGGTTAACAAATTGTTGTCAGAGGATTAAAAGCAAACACAAAAGAAGTGAAATTGAAGAAAAAGAAAATATTAAAATGTGTCATGAATCATAAGTGTTTTGCATATATATATACATATATACATATTTATATACATATATATATATATATATTTGCATTGTGCTATATGCAAATACAAGCTCATTGGATGTCATTTAGAATGGGTCTGGAAGCAATTGGGAGGGAGAATAACATACTGACTAAGAGGAGAGTTTGGTGTAGAGAAATGTGGCTTCAAGTGTTGACTCTACCACTTGACTACATAACACTTCTTTCTTCAGTAGGAAAAATAAGTGAATCTTATGAAAAGGATTTCAGAAGCTGGAGGGGCACCTATCTATAAAAACTGTAGTGTCATATTAGCATATAGCAAGTGCTTATGCAAACATTAACCCCACACCTCTTCTTTCCCCATGTTATTAAGAAATGTATCATGGCATATCAACATTTGGCACTATCACTATTACTCAAATAAAATTGATAAGAAAAATGGCTGTTACAATCTCTAATGATTGATGGGAACTTTACAAGGTGAAATCCAAGGATTTCAAGCTATGACTGATAAAACTTGACTTCTGTTCAGGTTAGACCCTGGGAATCTGGTTCTTAGAATCCCACAGGCTGTGGGCAAACTGCTAACATCTGAGAACCCCAGATTGATGGTCAGATGGTTGGTCTGTCATGATATATGTAGCACAGCACCAAATACAGGCATCATGGGAAGCTGTGGATAATGATCGAGACGTAGCCTTGAATTGTGGCTCTCACCAGTTGGTTTGAAAACGAGTTCTTGCTGGCAATTCCACAGCATCAGCAGTATGCCCTTCTTCTCTACTGTCTGATAACTGACATCTAACAAAGGACTTGAAACTTCTATATCTGTAAGGACCACATAAGTAACACAAATAGCAGAAAACTAGGCATCAGTTCTTTTTCGTGAAGCTTACCACTCACCTAGCCCACGATTTTCCCTCTAAATTTTAACAGATTTAAGTAAGGAAAAAATATCAAAACAAATATGTCCTTTTTCTTGCTGCTCAGCTCTGCTCTATACAACCTAAAGGAATGCAGGCTCTTGGAGCCATAACCCTAAATTTAATAGCCAATACAAGTTTGGAATGTGAATATTTTGTGATAGCATCTGTTTACTAAGACCAAATACTTAAAATGTCATCAAAATGTGTTAGTGGGACAATGTATTGGGGGCTAAATGCAATAATTGATAAGCCCTATGGGGCCTAGAGACTGCTACTTTGAGATCACTGCTCTAAGAAACTCAATTTTGAAACTGCTGAATATTAATGTTTCTCAGCCCCTCCCTCCTGTCTTGAAGAAAACCCAAGACTTCTTCCCATAGGTGTCCTGTTTATGAGCTTTAGATACAGAACCAAGAAAAGTATCCAAGGTATTTTTGAAGGTAGGCTGATTTTTATAAAGATTAGATGCCTAATATTTTAATTAGTATTTCATAATTATTAATGTATACTCTCTTACCTTCTCTCAGTAAGAATGTTAGGCAATAAATGCACGAAATTCAGAAGATGGTGACATTTTAAATAGATGTAGACTATTAAAACTGGAGTTAGAAAATGAGTTTTAGATGACTGAAAAGATAAGTTGTCATTCCTGTACTTCTTGATGACCACATCCAATATAAATGACCCCACATTTCTTTGCCAAATGAAAGTCATTAATTGCTCTGATGGCTGTGTCCAGAAGCCCAAAGCTATGTCCAGAAGCCTGAAGCTCTGTCAGGCACAGCAGGAAGCTGTCATGGTCAATTATTATCTGTTTCTTCCTTAGAGTAGGAATGGCAGATAGTTGGTACCGCTGCCTTTCTTTATGGCTCAAATGGCCATAACTAATCAACTATTCCTTTCTATGGAGTCTGAATGTGTGCTCAGTAGCCTTTTCAACCTAGTGTGCCCACAGGCCAAACCTAAGCAGTAGATTTTAGTCAGAAGGTGATGCTTCTGTCTCCACCCTGCAGTTCACAGCTTAAAGCTTCCTGACATGAGCGGAGGGAGAAGCATACCAGTCATTCCATTTTACAAAGAGATACAACATCACCAACATGTTAGATACCTATATTTTTCTAGTACTGAGCCTAGAACTTCATACATATAAGTTAGCAATAGTCTATCAATATGACCATCTCTAACCCTTTTAAATTTCTTTATAGTTTGAGAAAGGGTCTCATGAACATGTCCAACCTGTCTCTGAATGCCTTCTGTAGCCCAAACTACCCTACAACTCGACAGTTCTTCTGCCTCAGCCTGCCAAATGGCTGGGATAATAGATTTGCACCTTCAGACCCAGCTCTATGCTTATTTAAAATATGAAAATGTTCTGAGGTTGGATATACTTTTATGCATGGTGTATTTTATAGAGTAGCTCCTCAGAAAATATGGATTTGAATTAAATGCCCCAACATAATCTCACAGCATTCCTTGGTGAAGGACTGGGGGACTATTTCTCTTAGGAGGAAAACCTTTCAACTCTCATAGTCTAGTCTAATGACCTTATGTATTATATATCTGAGATTTCGAGATGTGAATTTAATTATTCAAACTTACATTTACTTAGAGTATACCACTCCACATGTGAAATTGGAATGGCAGGTGCATGGTGGGTATAGCCCTTCCCTGTTGGCACAGGCCCATCATACAGCTCTCAACAGCTGAGACTTGAAATTATTTCATTGGGTCACCATGAAGGAATCAGCAGTGTTGCAATTCTTCCAGAAAATCTGAAGTACTAGTTATGGCTTTGTAACAGGTGTTGGTGGCTGCCAGTGTTCCTTGACTTATGGCTCCATGTCTCTTGTCTCTGCTTTGGATTCTAAATTTTCGTTTCTGTCTAAACTCCCTCTGACTCACTCTTCCTACTGGATAACTTCCAGTCTTGAGGCCCATCATCACATCTACCAAGATGTGTCCAACATTTACAACTTTTAGATGAGGGTCCAATTCCTTTTGGGGCGTGAGGAGTGACTGTCGAGGGTCACGTTTAAGTCCACTATAGTGGTTGTTAGCAGGAATCCTTGGTCCATATGATCTAGGTTTGACTGTGATCAGCACCACGATAGGTTTCTATGCTTTTCCTTCTTCATGCAAAAAGCAATGATAAACATAATAGTTACTGCATAGTTTCTGTGAAGATTAAATAAGGCACTAATGATAAAGTTCCTAGGACAGTTCAGCTTTGTTGGAAATTTCTTCCTGGATGGCATCTCTCATAGATGCTCATTTGTCTGGCCCTCTCTACTCACTATAGCTGGGGAGTGTTCAGAGTCAACAGCATGCCATTAGCTCATTTAACTTTTACCAAGAGGCTAAACTTCAATTAGGATTAAGCTTCCTGCCTTTCAAACTAAGCTTGTTTAGACCAAAGGGCTCTAGATTTATGTAAACCCTGCACTTTGGAGACATTTGTGTTGCAGTGATGTGTTGCAGGCCATCTTCAACACTTTTGATGGATGTCTGTTCTGACATTAAACAAACACAGTGGCTCTATTTGCTTCACAGTTTTTAACTTTCAAATGATTTCTCAATTCCTTTTACAAGTGTGATGGTCAGAGGCACAGAATAGACTTTTGATTAAAAATAAATTGTTTCACTGTATTTTCAAAGTGCTTCCTTATCAAATAAAAGAATTTCACGGGCACATTAGACATTAATACATTTTTAAAAGGAAAAAAACATACCTGTCCTCCAATGATGATGGAAGGGGCCAATTATCTTGTCACAGTAGAGTAGAATTTATTCTTAAATCATAAAATTTAGCAGTTAACAGGATATAAGTGCTGAGAACCAAGCAATTGGGCATATTTGGAGAGAGTTAGATTAATCTTCAGAGCTTTGGCCACTTATTAACAGTGAAATATTCCTGCTTTAATGTCTCTGTGTCTAAAGTTTTCAATTCCTTTCTCTCACAAAAACAGATAACCAGATCTGTGTTTTTTTTTAAATCGTAAAATACTACATTAAACAACATATTGCTTATAATTTAAAATGTAAGAAGTATAATAGTTAAAAAAAGAAGTTTTTTTTTTTTCTTATTTGCCTTTCCTCTCAAAATATTGTAAATGCCAAGAAAGAGCCAACCACCAACCAAACCAACTGCTCAAAAATGCTATAAGGGCTAGACAGAAAAATCAAAAGTTGCTTCCTGTGCATGTAGCTGTGTGGAGTGATGGAGATTACAGTGAGGAAATGTTCCGTACATATCATATCTATCAAAACAGATGGTCAGGCAATTTTTCTCATGTTTCCACATCTCCATTTTATTATTGATAGAGTGTAAATGATGACAGGACCTGCCTCAGATGGTTCCTGGGTAATAGCAGTGTCTATAACACAGGCACAGATTAAGAATATGGATTTTTCAAAACAGTACTTTAAGAGGAAGGAGGGAAGCTAATAGATTTTGACTATTTTCTTTGTAACCTTAATTCTTTTTTGTTTTTGTTTGTTTTTGTTTTTGTTTGTTTGTTTGTTTTTTGCTTTTCGAGACAGGGTTTCTCTGTATAGCTCTGGCTGTCCTGGAACTCACATTGTAGACCAGGTTAGCCTCGAACTCAGAAATCCGCCTGCTTCTGCCTTCCAAGCGCTGGGATTAAAGGTGTGAGCCACCACACCTAGCCTATGACCTTAATTCTTTATAACCTCATTTCTTTATTTAAGAACTAAAATTCTTGGCCCTTCATAAGAACTGACCAGGAATACTTCTACAGTGTCTCATTTCATAACTGAGGACAGAAGTCAAGCCAGTATCCTTAACCAGGAGGGCATGCCGGCAATATCTTTAAGGTACCAAGAACTGCTCTCCTTCATTGCACTGAGATCATTTAAACTGATGAATCTCAAGTGAACACAGTCCCTGAAGTAAAGATTGCCATCATGTTCATTTTTTTTATTTATTTATTGACTGTAGGGCATTTATAGGACAAATACATTTGTATTCTTGTAGTCTTGCCAAAGGGTCTTTTAGAAAAAAATATTTTAGAATTAAACATCCAAATGACACCTATTACAATGAAGAGGAAGAGAGCAATAGCCACACAAGGCACACTTTTATATTCATACTGCATCTTTAGTTTCAGAAAAAAATGATTAGATGTCATCTCAATACTTTGTAAGGTATGTCTTAGGGATAAATAATAAGAAACATGCCAACTTTATGGATGGGGAACCTGACGTTCTAAAACTTTAAGGTTTTCTTTGCGAGTACAAAAACCATGCAACTGCTGATAATACCCTGGCAATTTTCAGTCTTGTGGGTAACACACCCCACATAGGGATGGATGGCTTTCCCCAGAAAGTAACTGTATGAGATAGCGTTCTATCAGCTACTTGTCTACCACCAATATTAGATATGACTTATAAATGGCCATGAACTTGTAAGATGTCATGAAATTTGAGAGGTTTTGCCCATAGACAAAAGCACATATATTTGGGTAAATGCATTCAGCCAATGGGCTCTAGCTTTTAATCTTATCGTATAAACCATAGTGAATTGTTTATGGCTACATCAACTATTGAGATTTAAATAAAACAGAAAGTACTTTGTTAAAACTCCATCCCAATGTCTAAACTATGTAGTTAATCTTTTTCAAATAAAAATATAGACTCTGTCATTTACAATAGGCACTAGGGGTTTAAAGATTGCCTAAAGGACTAGACGCAAACCTCAGAAATGCACATTAGTGAATAAGCTATTTATTTTGATATTGACAAATCTGTTCTGTTCTACCAAGAAATTCAGTAGTAAGCTATTATGTTCATGGTATGGTCCATGTCATTAAGAATGCCTAGTTGAAGAAATACATTATTTGGTTAAATTGTTTAATGATTTTTTTATGCTAAGTTTTACAACCAAGCAGGAAATTGAGGGGTAGCATGAAAGACCCTAATATATGATTTCCATGCACATGTAAACCAACATTTTAACTCCCGAGATTAGAGGTACCTTGATCAAGAGATAGCTGAACAGACAATTGCTAATATGTTCATTCCTTTGTGACAGTGTTGATCCCCACAACATTCCAGGGATATTTTATTATAGATAATTTTATTCATCATTGAGCAATAAAACAACTTTTTTTTTTACATGGATCTGAGTTTGTAAGGGGGTCATGAGGATGCAAACTGTGAGCATATAATACAATAAGAAATGTGTAGTAGATATCCCTACATGATGTAGGAAGCAGCAAGATATCAAGGGAGGGTATGTTTTGCTTATGGAAATTTGTGGGATGCAACAGAAACAGTCCTTTTCTGGAGATGCTCCTGAATTCCTTAGAAAAGAAATTGGTTTTACTAAATGGACAAAAACCAGGATTGTACCATCCATCAATTTACCACATGTTTTCAATTTCATTTCATGCATTTTTTTTATCTTCATATGTTTACCACAGCCACATACATGCCAGGAAGAGTTTTAGGCACTGAGATTATGAAACTAATGTCAAAAAGTGGATGAACTTTAGGGGCTTATGTTCTACTAGTGAAGATAATCAACATGAACAAGAAAGTGATAAAGGATCAAAATGCTATGAATATAGATATGTGCTTAGGAGAATGACAGGGCTGGGGTCCTGACAGACCCACCTGAAGAGGCAATTTCAGTAGACACGCAATGGAAAGAACCAGGGGAGCTGGCGGTAGATGAGAAGAAGAAGATTTGAGAAGGGAAGGAAAGGCTTGTCTAAATTGTCCGTCTGTAGGTGAGGTTATTACCTCACGAACAAAGGAATGGCTGTAGTTATATACACCACACAAAGAGGTGGAATATAGGAAGGCATTGGCCCTTCGTGCTTTTATACTGTGAATAGAAGGGAGCCTGCAGGAATTCATCAGACGGAAAAGATAATCTTGAGAACTTCCACCTAATCAAAACCTAAACCTAAACCTAAAGAAGTGAAAACAAAATATCATCATCACCCCTGCCCCGCCATTTGATCTCAGTGTGTTGGTTAAAGCCTAGGCTTGCCTCCTGGATTGGCAAGCTTTCCCATACTCCAGCTGAAGGATTTCAGACCGGATTTTTCAGTCTCCTCTTTTAATTTCCTTTGTGTATAAAGTATGGATAATAAACTCACTCATCACAGAGTCCTCGAAATGACTAAACATATACATATACATAAACATATACATATGATTAATACATATACAGTGCAGCAGTCGGACCTCCATTAATATTATTGTGATCATTTTACAGACTATGTGTCTGACTAGCCTTCTGGGCCTCTGGAGCACATGCCTTGAGTGTGCTCTTAATTGAGAAGTCTTATAAGTCTGCACAGAACTGATCCCAAAGACTGTTATTATTAAAAATTATTAAGTATTTCATTGATATGTGTTTTCCTGTATCCTATGTTGAAACTCTATTCAATACACTGTAAGAGTTAATTTTATCTGCCTATGTTTACTTTTGAAAACAGACACTAAAAACTAGAAAGGCTTGTGTAAACGAGAGTTTAGGTGACAGATGTAGCAGGCATCACATTTCTATTAGACACAGCTATCTTAGACAGTGTGCTAAATAGTATGGACTCACAAATGTGGGCAAGGTTGGTGCAAACTGCCAGTCCCTCAAAAGACGATTCTAATCATATGGATAAGGGCAAGTGAGTGTGGGAGGAGGTCTGGAGGGTCAACTTGGATCTCCTTAATTCTTTCCAAGAACTGTATGATGCCTGTCTGTTGTCAGTAGTGTCTGGGAGACTACTGTGACTTACAGGTTAGTACATGTAATTCAATAGGAATCCCAAGGAACTGTCTTGACACTTGTAGGAAGATAGATTCCCTATTCACTGACAGCCCACTCTCACCCAGGATTTGTAGGAGAGCAGTTACCATGTGGCTATCCTCAAGCATTGGGGGAAATTATGGCCCCATATTGTGTGAACCAGGAGATAGTTTCAGCCTTTTGGAATGACAGCCAAGAGAGACACAAAGGAGTGAAAGAAGGAGTGATAATTCACTCTCAAAATTTGCTTAGTGTGTTTAAGTCTTAAAACAAATGTATAGAGCCACTGAAACCATGGTAGCCGGTAGCATGGACACCTGCTATCACTCATTGAGCACGTGATCTGTGCCCCATTCCTCTGCCACATGCTTGGAGAATTTATCTCCTTTAATCTCAAAATAGCCCTATCATTTTCATTTCACGGTTCATGAAATTAAGGCTCAGAGAGGTTAAGTAACCTGACCAATGTCTCACTTGTCAGTGATGGAATGGGGATTTGAATGTAATACAGCCTGATCTAGAAGCAAATGCTTTAACTTTGTTCACATTGCTCCCTTCTTCGGACACGACAGCAAAAAGCAAACATCATCATCACCAGTACAGTAGCTTCCATAACAATGAAAATATCCACCTCAAGTCTTCCCTGGACAGCATTGCTCAACAGATTTGTTGGATTGCCCTTTCATGCCTTACACATTGGGATTCTCAAACTGGCTTTAAACTAGAAGCACTTGGGAACCTGACTCTTCTCTCCTTAAGAAGGTTGCTGTGGCATGCCCTTGGGTACTCTCTCAAGACACTTGCCTTTGCAGGAAAGTGATTGTCCACCCAGGGAAAGCTGATACCTCTAGTAAAAATTAAGGAGTTTGGACAGGGAAGGTACATTTTTAGCTAATATCTTGCTAAATGTTTAAGTCTCTAATTTTTCCTCTGCTCAGGTTGTATCACTGATTAATTTTCTATTGTACAGAGCTTGGATGTGTGAGTTATTGGTCATAAACATTACTAGTTTATTAATTCTCCACCTTTCTGAAAATGGAGCGTAAATGAAAGGATGATGGAGGAGCATCAGGACAATCAGGGTGGAGTTTCTATTTATGAGATGGCTGTCCATCAAGTCTCACCATTCAATGCACACAGCTCATTTGGTGTACAGAAGACTCAGGAATCCACAAACATTGTTCTGTGTGTGGGTGGTCGACTTGGTAGGGGGCACCCTCGACAGAGGAAAAGTGAAGTACTTGCTCTGAGGTTCATCATGATCTGTATCTGTGTGAATAAACAGTTCTGAGTGTGGTGGGATGCCTTGGCTGCATGTGTGTGGCTTCAATTAAGAAGTTCTCGGCACACCTCTTCTGAAAATTACCACCAGAGGGAAAAGGTGCCAGGAAAAGGTTGTTCTCTGATTATTTGAAAATGTCAAACTCCTTAAAAGCTAGGAGTTAAAGAAATTTAGAAAACATAGCAAAAAAAAAAAAACTAGACAGGTTTTACACATACATATCTAATTTTAAAATAGAAAATAAAGATTCATGTCTACACCTTTCTGTATAAAATTGGAAACACAATCTTTTCTTTTAAAAAAATCTATGGCTCTTCAAAGTTTATTACATAGGAATACATTGTGTGGAACTCTGCAGCCTTTAAGCATATCTGTAGATTAATTTGGTGTAGGGTGTAGGCTGCACTTTAAATATTTACTGTGCTTGATACTCATGGCTATGTTGAAGTACAGCATAAAAACTAACTGACATTATGCTTCTCGTTCCATTGTAGCTCAAGGAAAATTTTGGAATTAATTTTAAACTTATGTGGAGGGTGTGAGGCCGTTCCATCAGGGTCTCAAGCCCAATCCTACCTGTTGGAAATACTGGCAGTGAAATACTCTCTCCCTTTTGGAAACTGCCCTGGGTGAGAAGCTGTTTTAGCCTGGGTTATAAGCTGGTGGAAGTAGTAGGTATCCTTTGAACAGAAACCCACTGTTGCCTTTTTCCCAAGAGCCATCCCAGGTCCAGGCATTCCTGTGGTATTGTCAACAGTTCAGTTCCTCCTCATGCCCAGTGGTATTGATTTAGTCCTCCACCTAACATCTGTAATGACCTTGGTGTACTGTTACTAAGAGCAGTCATCAATAGTTACCCTTTAAGTGTGTCCCACATTGCATCGACTTAATGGGCAATACACTTAGGACACCACACAACTTTCTAACTGTATTCAGAGAGGGATGTTCATCTTCAGCATTTATACAAGCTTCACAGAGAACCCTTCATCAGGAGCTTCATTTAGACATATCTCCGAAACATATAGTATATCCCAGGCATTGCTCTAAGCCCTGAAGATACCAGGTTATGTAAAATAGAATTCTTCACCAAAAGGATCACACTGTGGTGAAACACGAACACCACAGCAAATGAAAGCAGACAAACAACAGGCAAACTGAGCTGGAAATAGGGACAGGGCAGGGATAAAGAGCCATTGAAAGATTCATCTGTTTTGAATGAAAATTCTGTTTCTTTATTTCATGTCCACATCTAAACATTCAAAAGAGCTCTCATTCTCCAGGTCTTTGAATTTAAGTAGAATCCTGGTCTCAGCATCTTCTCTGTTTCATCTATGTCAGCCTCCCAAAAGCTCCAGGAGAAGCTATCTACCTGCTATCTTTATTTGCCTTCAGTATTGCTTGTCACTTACTACCATGAAGTCAGGTATTCTGTGAAGTGGAGGTGAAGTGGTCTTTTCACTAGTGTGGAGTCAGGGATTCTGTGAATGGAGTGAGTCTGGTTTTTCACTAGTGTGGAGTCAGGGATTCTGTGAATGGAGTGAGTCTGGTTTTTCACTAGTGTGCAGCCAGTGATTCTGGGAATGGAGGTGAGATGGGTTTCTGCCAGGATCCCAAATCACACTAAACTCCCAAAGCCCTAACTCTCCACCATCCCATTTTCTCCTGACTCCCAGGTCTTTCCTTTCTCTTGTCATCTGGGACTCTCAAGTGTTTGTACTAGTCTGCTGCAGTTCTCCCTGCCCCTCTTGCTTTCAAGGTTAACAGGGAATCAGAGCTCAGCTTCACAGACGACCTCCCCTGACCTTTCATTCAAGCACAGCATCTTCCCGGTCTATTTAGTTTATCTACAGCACACATCATGTGTCCCTACTTGCTCATTATTTGCTTTATCTAGAGTTTATCTAGTCTCACCAGATCGCTCCCAGAGAATAAAATTGTCCAAGGACAGAAGGAAAAAAAAACCCCGTAATTAGATATTTACTGAGGAAATTAACTTTTAAAAATCACAAAGGTAAATATGCTGAAACAAGCAGGCATGAATTACAGCTGAAGGGCAAGGAAAGTGAAATAGTTCAAATCTAGTGTGATTTGAGATCCTTAGTGGGCAGAGCTGGAGGCTCTGGTGCGGGAGAGAGGCAGGTAGCTGTTATATACTAAGCTGTATCTCCCTCCCCAATTCAGATGGTGAATCACAACTTTCAGTAGCTTAAAATGTGATGGCATTTGGAAAATGAGGCCTTTAAGAGAGGTGATTAATTTAATATAAGGCTGTCTGGATGGGTAACAATCCAACCTGACTTGTGTCTTATAAGAAAAAGAAATGCCGACACAGAAAGAGACACCAGGAAGGATCCCACGAGCCCTTCAAGGACTCAGTAAGAAGGCAGCTGTCTGCAAGATGCAGAGAGGCCTCAGGAGAAATGAAGCCCGCTGACAACTTCATCTTGAACTTCTAGCCTTCAAAAGTACAACAAAGGAAATTTCTGATTTTGAGGCCACCTACTCCCTTGTGTTTTGATATGGAATTTTGGATTTATGTGTCAAGTCTCTGCTACTATCCAGTGGAGTAGAATTGAGAGGAGAAGAAGCCTGTGTTATATGAAGTCTGTACTGAGTGCATAGAATACAGACTGGAGGACACGAAGACTCCAGGTCTCTGGGAAGCATGGCAGATCTAGCTCAAGAGGAAGAGGAGTCAGAGATGAGCATGTATCAGAGGTGACATCAGTCAGTACAGAAGAGATGTTCTGACAAATGAATGGGATATTGACATCTGACACACAATAAGATTTAGTAAAAAGCAATGATACAAAGAGTTCATCAAATAAGACATAAATTTCAGTGGTCACATCATCTGTTAGAGAGTGTCAGCGTGGACTGTAATATGACACTACATATTACAGTGTAATCAGCCTTCACACTGCTCCAGAGGAAAGGGCTCTATGTTGAGAAGGGCCCGGTGGAGATGGGATCCATCCCTCCTGATTAGCACATCATTGAACCCAAGAAGTTTCATAAGGAAATCTTTGCAACGATCTAACACAGAAATGTTCTTTTTTAAATTGATTATCATTGTTTGAGAGGCACATTCCCCCAATTTTTCTGAGTTGTCATGTTTTAGATATTAACATTTTGGGACTGTGTTCCAATGCACTAATAAAGCTTAGCATATATAGAGTATTGGCCTAGGAGGCTTCTAATTCCCACAGAAACACCACTCAACATTATTTTAACAAACTAGAAGAATCAATTCAAAACAAAAACACAAAAAACAAACAAACAAAAAACAGAACAAAAGACAACACTTGATTCTTCCATAGCCTGATTGCTAACAGATCTAAAATACATTAAAATGTTCTAATAGGATTTCCTTTGGTACTTTGAAAAACAAACAAACCAACCAACCAAACATGAGTTCTGACGAACTGTGGTTCAAATGCAGAACCCTGGGTTTGGTTTTTGAGTTAGAACTCTGACTAGGGACTAGATCTTGAGTTAGATCTCTGGGCCTTTGTACGTTCCCATCAGTTTTGTACCCAAAAGTGTCCACATGCAGTGACTCACACGCAATGCGCACGTATGCCTTCCGACTCTTCGTAGTGCCTGCTGAGCTCCAGGCCACACACTGGCACCAGTAATCTTCAGGCCCAAACAGTTCCTCCACCTGCTGGCGTGAAATCTCAATGCTCACTTCTCTCACAATTAGACCTGACAAGAGAAACAAAGGTTCAAGTCAAGAGAAAGCCTGCACTAATGAAACATAATGTGGCCATCTATCCCCCTGCCCCAGGGATCCCATTGATAATGTGGATCACCATCTAGATGTTGCCTCTCACCTATCACTTTCTAAGAGCTCCAGTTACTGTACTCCACATATGGATTCCTTTATTTGTTATTTTAAGTCTTCAATATTTATCTGAAGATGAAAGTGGAATGGGTCTATAACCCCACAAAACAGCATTTCCTCCTATTTAATTCTATATTGATTTCTTACCAGGCAATGGTATCATCTTGGCTCTCCTGTTTCCTAAAGATTCTATTTTATTTACATAGGTTGTGACTAAGATGTTCAGATACTGGAAACAGATTTTCACAAAAGAGTCTTCGTAGTAATTCACACACAAAATAAAATAAAATAAAATAAAATAAAATAAAATAACCTAAACCTATAAAATCAGTGACAATTCAAAACCACTTCAACAAATATGTTTAAAATATAATAGTAAACCATTTTTATTGAAGTAAATTGTAGCTTCAATTAACGAATAATGTATGAGTTTGAAAAGGTTTTTTTTCTTCTGTCTAATCATTTAGATGCTCATGTTTCTCTGCAATTATAATCTAACTGAGATCCCAGTGAAGGGTCTTCAGCTACAGTGTTGAAATACTTTCAAGTTTTGTATCTTGACTAACAAAAGTTGAACCAAAGCTCTAGGATTACAATTTCAGTGGAATTTATTTGAGGTATTAAGGCGATTTCAAAGATTCATTCTACAATGTGTCTCTATGCACTGACCAGGAGAGATTAACTGAGTGATATATGTGGGTCACGGCCAGTGCACTTAGAGAGTGAGCACACACATTTTCAGAATGGAGTGCTCATTGACAGCAATAGCAGAACACCCATATGGAGCAAGGGAATGTTCCCTGAGCCAAGTATGGACACAGTAAGAATGATGGAATGAATCACTTTTGCTTATTAACTTTATGTCCACCAATCCAAACATTATCTATTGATACTTTATCAAATACCAGTTATGCTAAATATACTATATTTGGCACTTGTGGAAAATGAATAAGACGGATTATTAATCCAACTTTAATGAATTGTACATAACCAATGATATTAATGGTTAAAAGGTTATATTCACAGTGGGATAATATAATTTATTAATGGGGAATAATTATGTTCATGTCTACAAAGAAGCTGTATAGAGACAAGAGTAAATGACAAGGGAACTCAGTCTACTAAGAAGGATCTCATAAGAAGGAGTAACTTTGTTTATATTATATGGAGAGAACTATTCAACATATAGGGTGGATTAATAAAGAGTGATGAGTTTGGGATTCAAAAAGGCCACAGAATACTGGCCACAGAGAGCAGTGGTGTGAAATGGAAATAGAGACAAGAAATGGTCCAGTTTGGCCATTTGGATTCTAATGGTTCTCAAAGTGTGACTCTTAGAAAGGCTTCCTTGGCATTATTTGAAGGCCTTTGGTAAAAGCATATTCTCAGATCCTCTCCAGACTCAATCAATAGGAAACGTTGGGGATGGGACCAGCCAGTTTTAGGGCTTTAACAATCCTACTGAGTAAAAAAAGTGTTTGCTAAATTGGAGAATTATTGTACATAGTGCTTAATAACTTTGATTTCTTTCAGAAAACCATGTATAGCATGTGATGGAGAGAGGACTATTGAATATATAATTGAGATAAGCAATATCTATGTATTCGTGTATGTGTGTATTAAGAGCTTAATAAGCTACAAAGTGTTATGATGTATAAAAATACTTTTATTACAGGTGACAGGAAAAGGTATGAATTCTGGAGATCTAAAAAGGATTACCCCACATATATTCTAACGCCTCAATGTATTCAAATCATTTCAGAGATGTCAGAGAAATTTATAGGCACCCAACAAATATAGGCACCTTCCCATGTAGGAAAGAATGGTATTTTCTACCAAGAACTTATAGAGTTTGAGTCATAAACCCTTAGATCTCCTGAAACCTGAATTATATTGAAGCCTAGGAAAGCTTGTATCACATATCCAGGACAGAAAAAGATCCCAAACAGAAAACTCTATTGTCAGATGTTTATAATTTAATGTTATTTCAAAGTTCCAAGATTATTAATTTTTATATTTATGCAAAAGCCTGCTTAAAAGATAATTTCAATTAATGGCATAGTCCAACACTTCACAGGCCAGTTGTGAAAATGACAAAGAGTTATACCCTTCAATGTCTAACTAATACAAAAATCTTCACATCAAAAAAATCACTGCTTTTCTTTATATTTCCTGGGTCCCAGTTTTCCAGTCTTGCTTCAGGTTTTCTCATTAACATCTAGAATGCTTTGTCAAATAAGGAAACACATTTTCCTTTCCCAAGCTCCACCTTGGTTTTCTCAGCACTTTCCAGCATTTAGTGCTTTTTGCCTGCTTTCTTGCTAAAACATGCCCTCTTTATGTGGAGGTCCAGCTACTAGAAATAAAACTCTTCCTTTAAAGTTGTTGCAGGAAATTTACAGTCACCAACGGCCTGATAAACCAACAGTGTGTATTTACTTCTAACTATAATGGCTCTTTCTAAAATACAGAACAGCAACAAATGGGCTTCGGATATTAAAACCACATACAAATATTTTGTGTCCTGAGATGATAACCTCAGGTTTCATTCCCCTCCCATTTACTTGAAGTAATTACTGGAAACCTAATTAAATGCTGGTGGAACTGTACCGGGTACAGTGTATCCTTGAGACTGAATGGGTTCATGAATGTTTCTAGTAACCACAAATCTGAAACCTTTTAAGAAGCCACAGACCAACCCTCCTGCTACAGGAGCTACACGTAGTATGAATGTTCTGAATTATGTGAGCCAGGCTTCCTGTGGGCGCTGGAGTCCAGCACACACGAAGGGCTGTCTTCAGTTTTACAGACACCCCATTCAGGACTGCATGAGCTAATTACAGTTGTGTACAGTTATTTGGCCTACAGCCTTTACATTCCAATATTTGGTCAATGGTAGAATAAGAAAGGACTGTAGCATGAAGTATCTAAATCTTAGGGCTCTGGATTACCTAAAATCTTCTTTGTTACTCAGGCTCTCAGCTGCACAGTTATGTACAATTTTTTTCATTGCTGCAGATAATTTTATTACCTGTGACATTTTGCTCATCAAACAAGATCCTAGTGATTTCTGTAAAAACAATATCTTTTCTCTTTGAAAGCAGAATTTCAGATCTTCTTGAAGTCCTGAGATGCAAGAAACAAACCTTCTTGAAATGTGAAATGCCATCAGCATTACTTCCAAGGAAAACTGCTTTGAAGACGCTTTGGGAACTTGAAATAGGTTTTAGGTTATTTAGGAGGTTGGGCGGGGGCTACGGGATTTACACAAATACAAATGAGTAGTTTCCATCACATCTGATAACATCAAAGACTTCCCATCACTTTCTTTAATAGTGGCATCTCAGAGATGCAGGCTGTTTGAAGTCTGCAGTCATTAGTGACTCTAATAGGATTCATTGTGATTTGGGAAGCAGAATGATTCGCTTGTTGTACCAAGAACATTTACAACGAGTATGAATGTGCACTTGGTAATGGGGAGTTTCAAATGGATATCAGTGAGCTCCTTGTGAGACCCCATAAATAAAACAATGAAACCTGCATTTTAGAGTAGTTTGATCACAAACATATGTCATTGATTTTAAAAGCTGATGTTCCCATGGAAACCTGATATGTAGTCCAATCAAATGACTATATATTAAAAGTTCACTAAAGTCGGGTATTTTGTTAAATCATATTGGTGAAAAGATAGGATAAATATCACCCAGCCTAAAGTTGTTAATTAGTTGTATCAAGGGTCTTCTTTATAAGTCAATTCTTAAAAGTTTCACACCAATTTTTCACAATCATCCTGCAGATTTATCAATGTATCAAAATACCACATAAATTAATAAGAATAAACCAATATATAAATAGAATCAAAGACAGAAGCCAAACAATGTCATTAAATACAGAAAAGGTCTTTGACAAAAAAAATCCAACATCCCTTCAAGATTATATTTATGGCCAATCTAGAGACATATGTCAACATAGTAAAGGTAATATACAAAAAGTTCATAATCAACATTTTGGTAAATGAAGAAACATTTAAAGCATTTCCACTAAAATCAGGAAGAGTATAAGGGTGCCCACTCTCCCCACTAATGTTCAATACAATCACTTGAGGTCTTGACTACAGTAATAAGACACAAGAAGCATATAAAGCAATGCAACTAGAAATGGAAGAAACCAAAGTAGCCTTACTTGCAGAGGATGAATCTCTCTCTCTATAAAACAACCTAAATCCTCTACCAGCCCCAAGAACTAATAAACACATTCAGCAAAGTAGTACGATACAAAATTAACACAAAAATCAGTAGTCTTTCTACTTACCAACAGTAAACATGTTAGGAAAAAATTCAGAGAAATAATACCATTCATGGTAGTCCCCACAAAATTAAAGTGCCATTCAGACTCCACTTCCCTTTCTGTAGCAGTGTGTTCATAGCAGATTGCCTATGAGCACTACCGATGGATACTGAGGACACCTGGGAGCTCAATGTCCTTGCAGTGAGCTTAGGGAGAGAACCTATAGAGGCATCTTAAGTGACACAGCTCATTTTATTCAGGAGATCATATGCTATTTAAACCTTTGCGAGGTGAGTAGGGCTATTGGGGTAAGTGTACATCATTGGCCTGAGCCAGGACACTGGGGATGCCTCATATGCCTAAGGAGAAAATTCCAGGTGATGATGGACATGACCCTATAAGAGGTTAGGAAGTTTAACCTGGCTACTGGGTTGTATGACCTTTTCAGGTGGGAAAAGGTCTTACGGCAGAGGGCCATGTGCACTGGGTCATAAAGGCCTGGGGCAAGTGGGGAGCAATACTACTGTCAATCTCAGGGAGATATTTTGGGGTATGGGTATACCTTGACCCCATAGGCTCCAGGCTTGTTCCCCAGGGCTCCCTGAGCCCACAAACTTGTATAGTGAGAACTTTCAGAGAATGCAGAAATAAATTCAAGTGACTAACCAACCAAGTTCTGATTGGATTTAAAGTCTACTCCATGAGATAGAACCAATCTGTGACACTGCTCCTTTGGCCAAGAACCTGAGACTAGATAGATCAGGGACATAGGGGACCATTATTATTCTAAAAACATAGCAACAAAATGACCCTTAAAAACATTCTGCTATAACCATAGATCAGTATCAGGCTCAGCTCTCATCAAAGAAGCTTCCTCCTATAGAATATGGAAACAGATATAGCGACTCTTAGCTAGACAACGTGCAGAGCATATGAGACCTTAGAGGACTCAGTCCTAAATGAGATGTCTCTATCAGTTCCCTCCCACACAGCTAATGGAATCCTATGGCAGAAAAGAGAGAAAATTTAAAAGCCATAGGGGACGGAGAGCTTAAAAGAAACAAGGCTCATATGAAGTTACCCAGACTAAGGCAGCTTGCACAGTGTGAACACAGGTCTGGGGTCCCAGGGCTTAGAGGGGAAGTACACACAACTCTATATCCCTAACTCAGAAGCTATCTTCAATTGGAAATACTTGCAAAGGAAAAATTAGTTTTCTCCAATGGAGTCTTATAGGGCATACAAAGGTCCCTTAAAGCCACGTGCTATGCCCAGAATTAGATGGCCAAAGCAAAACTATTTTTGGAGATTTTCTTGTCTCTTAAGGATTTGTCAGGTTTTGTTTGTTTGTTTGTTTTGTTTTGTTTTGCTCTACATGTTTTTGTTTATATGTCTTTGAGTTTTGTGTTTTCATGGGACTTCTTTTTGCAAATTGTATTTCTCTTTATATATATACATAGGTATTCTTGGTGCTTTCTCTTTAGCTCTTTGTTTTTCTGTTCATTTGTTTGTTTTGTCTGATTTAGATTCCTTTTTGTTTTGTAATGAGAAGAAGCAAGAAAGGATGTGGACTTGGAAGAATGATGATGAGGAGAGGAACTGTAACAAGTGGAGGGAACAGGACCATAATCAGAATATAATGCATGAAAAAAATCTATTTTCAATAAAAAAATGATTAAATTTAAAAAGTTAAAATAACAGCAGATGGAAAGATCACTAATTTTCATGGGTTGGTCACATTAATATTATAAAAACATTTTTTATCATACCAATATTGTATTTATGGGTCCAGCAGTTTCAGCATTAATATTCTAAAACAATTATTCACCAAAAATAAAAAAAATAATTTTAAAGCTCACATGAACCACCAAAATCTCAGGATAGCCAAAACAATTGTAAATGATAATAATCTTATAGGAGCTATTAAAATTCCTGACATCGTGTTATATTACAGAAGTGTCATTGAGAACAGCATAGTAACTGACATAGAAAACAAATATATCAATCAACTGAATAGAGTTGTGGACCCAGTTGTGTTGCGCGCGCTCAACAGGCCAGGAAGAACGACGCTGCTACAGGATCCTTCTGCACACGTTTATTCAGTCCTGTTTCTTCTTGTTTATATCTCCCTTGTTTATATCTCCCTTGTTTTTATATCTCCCTTGTTTTTATATCTCCCCTGTTTATATCTCCCTTGTTTTTATATCTCCCTTGTTTTTATATCTCCCCCACTAATAGTAATCCTCTCTCGAATAATAATCCTCCCTCTAACCCGGGCCTCTCACTCTTTTATACTCTCAGTTCCCATCCACACACAGCAGGCCACGCCACCTCACCAGGCACGCAGCTTCAGCTAATCAGGGCAGCAGGGGCAAATCTCCACCAAATTGGATTCACCTGTATCCTGGTACACCTGCGCAGCACTCAAGATGTTTGTGTCTTATATGAGGAAGTCAGGTGCAAGTCATATGACTTAGCTGCAGTCCCTGGCGCCTTTGGGACTGCCACCACACCCGCTCCCCACACAGTTGTAATCTCATTGCCATACTGCCAGATGATTTTGACAAAGAAAATAAAAAATATATGTTGGATAAAAGCCAACTGTCTAACAAATGGTGCCAGTAAATTTGGATAGCTAAATGTAGAACAAAATTAGACATGTTTCTCATGCACTATAAAATTCAGTTCCAATGGATCAAGGGCCTCAGCAGAAGACATGATGTCCTGAGTCTGTTAAAGGAGAAGGAAATATATTTCAATTTGTAGGCATAGTAAAAGAATTTTTGTACAGGATACTAGTTTCACCAGGATTTGGAGCAACAGTTGAGAAACAGAATTTCTTGAGAGGAAAAGGCTTCTTTACAGCAAAAGACATGATAATTCAATTGAGGAGGAAGTCTGGGAAAAAAAAAATCTTTGACAGCTATACATCTGGAAGATAGTATTCAGAATATATGAAGAATTCTCTCAAAAACTAACGAAGAGAAAAAAAATGGATGATAAATATATTTTAAATGCTCAGAGAAGAGAAAATTAAGCATAGCTGAGATTTTTTATTTCCCTAGTCAGAATAGCTGAGAAAAAATTACAGTGTGATGGTTTGTATATGCCTTGTCCAGGGAGTGGCACTTTTAAAATGTCACTGTGGGCATGGGCTTTAAGACCCTCATCCTAGCTGCCTGTAAAATCTTTCAAGAGGAACTCTCAATTCTGAATATCTATGCTCCAAATGCAAGGGCAGCCACATTCATTAAAGACACTTTAGTAAAGCTCAAAGCAGACATTGCACCTCACACAATAATAGTGGGAGACTTCAACATACCACTTTCATCAATGGACAGATCGTGGAAACAGAAACTAAACAGGGACACAGTGAATCTAACAGAAGTTATGAAACAAATGGATTTAACACATATCTACAGAACATTTTATCCTAAAAC
This sequence comes from Mus musculus, assembly GCF_000001635.26. Classification (NCBI taxonomy): domain Eukaryota; kingdom Metazoa; phylum Chordata; class Mammalia; order Rodentia; family Muridae; genus Mus; species Mus musculus. The sequence goes on along the minus strand of NC_000069.6, from coordinate 141,706,777 downwards.
AAAAGGATATACCTTCTTCTCAGCACCTCATGGTACCTTCTCCAAAACTGACGATATAATTGGTCACAAAACAGGCCTCAACAGATACAAAAATATTGAAATTGTCCCATGCATCCTATCACACCACTATGGACTAAGGCTGATCTTCAATAACATAAATAATAGAAAGCCAACATTCACGTGGAAACTGAACAACACTCTTCTCAATGATACCTTGGTCAAGGAAGAAATAAATAAAGAAATTAAGGACTTTTTGGAGTTTAATGAAAATGAATCCACAACATACCCAAACTTATGGGACACAATGAAAGCATTTCTAAGAGGAAAACTCATAGCTCTGAGTGCCTCCAAGAAGAAACTAGAGAGAGCACACACAAGCAGCTTGCCAACACAACTAAATGCTCTAGAACAAAAGGAAGCAAATTCACCCAAGAGGAGTAGACTGCAGGAAATAATCAAACTCAGGGGCGAAATTAACTAAGTAGAAACAAGTAGAACTATTCAAAGAATCAACCAAACGAAGAGCTGGTTCTTTGAGAAAATAAACAAGATAGATGAACCCTTATCCAGACTCACTAGAGGGCATAGGGACAGCATCCTAATTAACAAAATCAGAAATGAAAAGGGAGACATAACAACAACAGATCCTGAAGAAATCCAAAACACCATCAGATCCTTCTACAAAAGGCTACACTCAACAAAACTGGAGAACCTGGATGAAATGGACAAATTTCTAGACAGATACCAGGTACCAAAGTTAAATCATGATCAGGTTAATGATCTAAACAGTCCTATATCCTCTAAGAAATAGAAGCAGTCATTAATAGCCTCCCAACCAAAAAAAGCACAGGACCAGATGGGTTTAGTGCAGAGTTCTATCAGACCTTCAAAGAAGATCTAATTCCAGTTCTTCACAAACTATTCCATAAAATAGAAGCAGAAGGTACTCTACCCAATTCATTCTATAAAGCCACAATTACTCTGATACCTAAACCACAGAAAGACCCAACAAAGAGAACTTCAGACCAATTTCCCTTATGAATATCAATGCAAAAATACTCAATAAAGTTCTCAATACCCAAATACAATACATCAAAACAATCATCCATCCTGACCAGTAGGTTTCATTCCAGGGATGCAGGGAATATATGTTCAATATATGGAAATCCATTAACGTAATCCACTATATAAAAAAACCTCAAAGGCAAAAATCACATGATCATCTTGTCAGATAAGGAGAAAGCATTTGACAAAATCCAACACCCATTCATGATAAAAGTCTTGTAAAGATCAGGAATTCATAGCCCATACTTAAACATGATAAAACCAATCTACAGCAAACCAATAGCCAACATCAAAGTAAATGGTGAGAAGCTGGAAGCAATCCCACTAAAATCAGGGACTAGACAAGGCTGCCCCCTTTCTCCCTACCTATTCAACATAGTACTTGAATTCCTAGCCAGAGCAATTCGACAACAAAAGGAGATCAAGGGGATACAAATTGGAAAGGAAGAAGTCAAAATATCACTTTTTGCAGATGATATGATAGTATATGTAAGTGACCCTAAAAATTCCACCACAGATCTCCTAAACCTGATAAACAGCTTCAATGAAGTAGCTGGATATAAAATTAACTCAAACAAGCCAATGGCCTTTCTCTACACAAAGGATAAACAGGCTGAGAAAGAAATCAGGGAAACAACACCCTTCACAATAGTCACAAATAATATAAAATACCTGAGCGTGACTCTAAGGAAGTGAAAGATCTGTATGATATGAACTTCAAGTCTCTGAAGAAAGAAATTAAAGAAGATCTCAGAAGATGGAAGGATCTCCCATGCTCATGGATTGGCACAATAAATATAATAAAAATGGTTATCTCGCCAAAATCAATCTACAGATTCAATGCAATCCCCATCAAAATTCCAAATCAATTCTTGAACGAATTGGAAAGGGCAATCTGCAAATTCACCTGGAATAACAAAAAACCTAGGATAGCAAAAACTCTTCTCAAGGATAAAATATCCTCTGGTGGAATCACCATGCCTGACCTAAAGCTTTACTACAGAGCAATTGTGATAAAAACTGCATGGTACTGGTATAGTGACAGACAAGTAGACCAATGGAATAGAATTGAAGACCCAGAAATGAACCCACACACCTATGGTCACTTGATCTTTGACAAGGGAGCTAAAACCATCCAGTAGAAAAAAGACAGCATTTTCAACAAATGGTCCTGGCACAACTGGCGGTTATCATGTAGAAGAATGAGAATAGATCCATTCATATCTCCTTGTACTATGGTCAAATCTAAGACTATTGGGAAAAGTCTCGAAGATATGGGCACAGGGGGAAAATTCCTGAATAGAACAGCAATGGCTTGTGCTGTAAGATCAAGAATCGACAAATGGGATCTCATAAAATTGCAAAGCTTTTGTAAGGCAAAAGACACCATCAATAAGACAAAAAGCCACCAAGAGATTGGGAAAGGATCTTTACCTATCCTAAATCAGATAGGGGACTAATATCCAATATATATAAAGAACTCAAGAAGGTGGGCTCCAGAAAATCAAGTAACCCCATTAAAAAATGGGGCTCAGAGCTAAACAAAGAATTCTCACTGAGGAATATCAAATGGCTGAGAAGCACGTGAAAAAATGTTCAGCATCCTTAATCATCAGGGAAATGCAAATCAAAACAACCCTGAGACTCCACCTCACACCAGTCAGAATGGCTAAGATCAAACATTTAGGTGACAACAGATGCTGGCGAGGATGTGGGGAAAGAGGAACACTCCTCCATTGTTGGTGGGATTGAAACCTTCTACTACCACTCTGGAAATCAGTCTGATGGGTCCTCAGAAAAATTGGACATAGTACTACCAGAGGATCCCACAATACCTCTCCTGGGCATAATATCCAGAAGATATTCCAACTGGTAAGACGGACACATGCTCCACTATGTTCACAGCAGCCTTATTTATAATAGCCAGAAGCTGGAAAGAACCCAGATGCCCCTCAACAGAGGAATGGATACAGAAAATGTGGTACATCTCCACAATGGAGTACTACTAAGCTATTAGAAAGAATGAATTTATGAAATTCCTAGGCAAATGGATGGGCCTGGAAGGCATCATCCTGAGTGAGGTAACTCAAGCACAAAAGAATTCTCATGATATGTACTCACTGATAAGTGGATATTAGCCCAGAAACTTAGAATACCCAAGATATAAGATATATTTGCGAAACACATGAAACTCAAGAAGAACAAAGACCAAAGTGTGGACACTTTGCTCCTTCTTAGAATTGGGAACAAAACACCCATAGAAGGAGTTACAGAGACAAAGTTTGGAGCTGAGACGAAAGATGGGACATCTAGAAACTGCCATATCCAGGGTTCCATCCCATAATCAGCCTCCAAATGCTGACACCATTGCATACACTAGCAAGATTTTCCTGAAAGGATCCTGATATAGCTGTCTCTTGTTAGACTACACCGGGGCCTAGCAAACACAGAAGTGGATGCTCACAGTCAGCTATTGGATGGATCACGGGTCCCCCAATGGAGGAGCTAGAGAAAGTACCCAAGGAGCTAAAGGGATCTGCAACCCTATAGGTGGAACAACAATATGAACTAACCAGTACCCCTCAGTGCTCGTGTCTCTAGCTGCATATGTATCAGAAGATGGCCTAGTCTGTCATCAGTGGAAAGAGAGACCCATTGGTCGTGCAAACTTTATATGCCTCAGTACAGGGGCCAAGAAGTGGGAGTGGGTAGGAAGCAGTGTTGGGGAGAGGGTACCGGGGACTTTTGGGATAGCATTTGAAATGTAAATGAAGAGAATACCTAATTAAAAAAAAATTGCCTTGATCATAGTATCTCTTCACAGCAGTAAAACCCTAAGACAAACAGTAAATGTTGGCATGGTTTCAGGGGAAAGAATACTTATTCAGTGTTGATTCTAGTGCAAGCTCATGTATCCTCGATGGAAATCAGTGTTGAAGTGCCTCAAAAGCTATAAACACACTATAACACAGTATAATCCACCTGGATCATTCCTTGACATATTTCCAGAGGATTCTACATCCCGCTACAGAGACACTCATTCATGGTCATTGTTACTTCATTTATAACAGCCAGGAAACAGAAACAGCCTAGATAGTCATCAACTAATGGATGGATAATGAATGTAGTACATTTATACAATGAAACATTATTCAGGTATAAAGAAAAATGCAGCTATGTATTCACAGGTAAATGGATAGAGATAGAAATAATCATTCCAAGTGAGATAAACTGGATCTAGAAAGACAAACACTGCTTATTCTCCTGACATGTGGATGCTAGATTGAAAATCAGATATATGTGTTTAAACTGTGGTGCTCCAGAGTTTAGGAAATCAGTGAAGAGTCTTCACATGGGATCGGGAATAGAATGCAGCAAATATATAGGTGGACTGAGAATGATGATACAGGAAGAATTAGATGGGGGAAAATATGAAAGGGCAGTGTAAACAAGAGAGTATATGGAAAGACAGTGCTAAAGATCTTTAAGAAGAGTTTAAGATGGAGCTACGAAATAACAGGGAGACATTATTCTCCCAGACACCACAGGTTGTTATATGAAAAGTCCAGTACCAGGTACTGATAAGTTATTTTTGACATGTTGACCAGTGGGTTCCTATAGATCTCCCCTAAGAACATGATAGGCCATGACCTACATTCTTTGTTATCCTCCAGAATGTGACGGTGATACCCTAATGCTGAAGACATCACACACTTGAATCATAAGACAAAGAAAGGAAGGTTCTACCAACATGGATACTTCTTCCTTACTAACAGTCTTTCATAACAGAATGCTATATGTGGAGTCCTAGGAGGAAAATTAATCAATAGTCTTACCTGTCTGTGACCTCTATGAGCCACACTAGTATCTGATTGGCACGATAATGTTCACTGTCATCCATCTGTATCTGAGATGCACTCCATGTATTTCACTGAGCCCATGAGCAAACAGGCTTTGGGGCTATGTGTGCCTGAGCTGCACTTCTCATTCCTTACAATGACTTTATCTTTTCTATTGCAAAAGGAAGTTCTGAGACATCATATCCTGCAGGCTTGCCAATGTAGCTTCCCCTAGCAACTCCTGTAATGGAAACAGAGCTGCAGGACCCTGACAAATCTCATTCCAGGACATTCACAGTTAGGCCACGAGCTGGTGGGAAATGCGGATTTGCAGGTAGTAGTGCTCTGCAATGCATTACAATGCTTTATTGAATTAGTGTGGTCTCCTTTTCAGGCCCTAATCCTATTAGTCTTCACTGATATGATCTGAAATATGAAACATGCCAGCTCTAAATGCCTTAATGTAAATTAAATCACAAAACCCTTGTCATTCTTTAAAAGGATATCTATGTTAAAATGTGTTAGTTGTTCCAACAGCCACTACCTTTCAGTGTAGTCATGAAACTGTGGTAACTTGAAGGGCAGAACTTCACAATCAAGGAACTGGTTTATTTTAGACAAAGTTATTTGATAATCATTAAATGATAGCATGAATAGTAGACCCTGTAAACACAAGTAACTATTTTTTGAGACATTTTCTATGAATTTTAATATAACATTCAGTAGGAGTAGACTAATGTAAATAAAATTACATATGCAATGTTGAGTTGAAACAGTAGTTTGTTAACTTTATTATGACTTTACTTTTTCTAATATTACTTTCCTTGTGATGAAGGTGGATTTAAGAAATAGAAACCTAAAATGATTGAGTCATGAAGAAACAGAAAATCTGAACAGACCAATGATGAGTAATGAAATTGACTCAGTAATAAACAATCTCCCTCCGAAAAAAGCTCAGAGAATGGTGGTTTCATTGCTAAATGATGCCAAATATTTAAAGAGCAAAGAGGAGTTCTTTTCAAAATCCCTACAAAATTAAAGATAGAGCTCTCTCATACTCCTTTTACCTGACCAGCATTGTCCTTAAATAAAAACTAGACAAGGACAGCACAAGAAAAAGAGATGTCAATGACTGAGGTGGACGTGATGTGAAAGTCCTCCAAATACTAGGGAGCTTTGTTTAATAGCCTACTAACAGGATCACATACCATTATTTAGAAGGGTTTTTATTCTCACATGGGAGGAAAGCTTATCATGCACAGATCAACCATTGTGGTATGTCAGAGTAACAAAATAAAGGGAAGAATTTTCTGATCATCAAAATATGGAAAAGGTCCTTTAAAAGGTCACATTCATTCATGGTTCAAAATAGTGGTCACAACAAGTGAGACAGAGAATGACCACAGTGTAATATAATAGAGTGATACATTTGATAATCACTCAAGTAACACCATTCTTACAGGGAGAGTTGAAAGCATTGGCTCTAAAACCTGGAGCAAGACAGAGACATTCATCTTCAACACTTTCATTTAACATAGTATTGACGGATTGTGCTTACCAGGGTAATCGGGCAAGAAAAAGAAACAAAGGGAGTACTGCCCTTATCTTAGAAAATAACATTCTCTTGCATATAGAAAATTCTAGATTTCACTTAAAAACTGTTTGGATTAGTTAACAAATTCATTAAAGTTTTAAAGATAGAAAATTAACACACACACACACACACACACACACACACATATATCCACACAAATAGGTGCTGTTCCTATACATTGACATCAACCTAGAAACATGAAGTAAGCAAGCTCAATTACAATACTTGTAAAACAAACATAAAATAAAGTATTTAACATGATCTTAAACAGCTCTACAGAGAAGCTACACAAGATTAATGAAAAAAATACAAATGACTAAAAAGATACCATATGCTCATGGATTAGATGGATTAAAATTGGTAAAATACTCATACTCCTAAAATAATCTACAGATCCAATGCATTCTTCATCAAAACAACAATGCTATTTTTTTAACAAAGGAAGACCACAGTCCTAGAATTCATATAGAACCAAAGAAGATATGAGATCTATGAAGAAATACAATGAACTCCCAAGTATACTGCAAAATCGCAGCAATAAAAACAGCATGGTCCTGGCATGAACAGATACACCAGCCAAAGGGGGCAGAAAGGCAGAAGCAAACTCATGCCTCCATAGTCAATTTGGCTTTCAATAAAGATGCAAAAAATAAAAAAATGATGAATGACTATTCTCTTTTGAATGAATATTCTTAATGATAATAAAATTAAATTCCTATATAATCAAATATTGAAAACAGGCACTCATACCACCTATTAGGTAGAAACCATATATCTATACCATTTCAACATGAATTGAAGTTTAAAACTATGACTCAAACTTACAGCCTGGCAGAAAATAATCAGGGCAACATTACTGTTACAAAAACAGGCACAGATATTCATGCAATTGGAGCAAAAATAGGGAACTAGGGTTTCATGAAACAAAAAGCTTTGCAATAAGAGTTTAACATCCCAATCATAAAAGGAACTCAACTATCAAGAAAAAGTAACCTGGTTAAAAAAAATGAACAATAAAAAACAATAAGAAAAAACTAAGCAAATAACTTAAACAGGCATTTCTTGAAAATAGACATAAGAATACCAATTATATGAAAATTAACTCAGCATCATAAATACTGCTAAATGAAAATCATATTAAAACGTGAGCTACCCCTCACCAGGGATAGAATGGCCATTGTTTACAAAGGACAAAAGATAAGTGTTGACAAGGGTGTACAATCAAGCTCTTGACACATTTGGTGGGATTCTACATTATGACAGCCTTTATGAGAAACAGTATGAATGGCAATTTAAAAATCAAAAGCAGAACTAATATGATCCAGAAAGGCCTATATAATTCCTAGGATGGTCCAGATATTACTGCAGAGATTTGTTTCTCAATATGTCTATGAGTACATTGAAGGTATTTTTCAGAAGCTCTGCCATTTAAAATCTACAAGAGAATATATGGAGAGAGCAACTAAAATTGAGTGCCCTTTGAAGGGTAGTATAAAAACCTAATACAATGAAGCTGCCTAATATATATACATATATGGGGTATAACTGGAATTGCCAAATAATGGGGGAGACTCAACTGGCCATGTCTTGTCACCAAATGAAGCTTCTAGTGTCAAGATTGGATTACATATATTTTCCTTGTTGGTAAAAAATTAGCTTTTGCCACACTAAAGTTGCTCTCCACAAACTAAGAGCAAGGCTCTGCTGGGGAAGATAACACCTACATACTCATTAAAAACTCAGAACTTGTTCTGGTACTTACATCTAGCCTTCAGTTTTATGTGCTAGTATCTTTGGCACAGGAAGGCACTATGCATGCTAACAAAAGAGAAATGTAAACACTAAGCCAGCCACAAACCCTTTGATCTACAGTGGTGTCCTGCCTGCACAGTATATTAGTATAATGGTGGTATAAAATTGTTGGGGGTGACCGACAATATCTGGTTTGATTTAATGCTCATCTCATGAAATATAACTTACACTCAGCACTACTTGGCTGTCCCAGAACCTGAGACTAGCAGCCCAGGCATCTGAACAAATGCCACTCTTCTAGAACAAACACCAAAAAATGCAGCAAATGATTCCTAATGCCCTTCTACTATGCCACTGGTTCTCAACCATCCTATCGTTGCAACCCTTTCTCATGTATCTCATTTTGAGGTGACCTACGTTCATAAAATTATTTTTATTGCCAGTTCATTCTGTAATTTTGGTAGTTATAAATCTATAAATGACAATGTAAACATCTGATATGCAAGATATGTGACAGGGACCACAATCCACAGGTTGAGAACCAGTGTGCCACACTCATGGGTCACTGCCATCATCAGAGAAGCTTCCTGCTGCAGCTCATGGGAACAAATATAGTGGCCCACAGCTAGACATTATTCAGAGGATGAATAATCTTAGAACACTTAGACCTCAATGGGGTGTCTACATCAAATCCCTCCTCAGGGCTTAGGAAACCCTGTGAAGAGGAGGCAAAAAGAGTGCAAGAGCCAAGGGGAGGAAGGACTCCAGGAAAGTGAACCCTCTAAATCAACATGGTTAACATTTGAAGAAATTCACAGAAACTGAGGCAACATGGATAAGACCTTCATAATTCTGTACCAGGTTAGTGCTTTTATGGGATTCCCGAGTGTGTGAATAAGTGGGTCTCTTCCTGGGCTCTTTTCCTTCTATTTGTTTGTTTTTTTCCAATTTTGATATGTTAGCTTTTGTTATAGTATGTTAATATTCTATGCTATTCCCTTAGAAATCTAGTTTTGTCTTTTCTAATGAGAAACTGAAATGGAGTCGATCTGCATGAAAGAGTAGGTAGAAGGAGTGTTGAGGATTAGAGAGAGGAATTTTAACCAGGATATACTACGTGGCAAAAAACATCTATTTTTAATAGCAGGAAAAAAGTCTACTTTGTATGAATTATACTTTTTCTCCAAGATACTTAAACCATAAAACCCAATAGTTAACACAGGCACAGAGCTCATCTAACTATGGCTTGCAATGTGGTTCTATATAGTATTGTCTATATTGATCTACTTAATAAGAATGAATAGAGTTTAGAAAATTCGAAGGCTCTTAGAAGAAAGATAGGGCAAATGACTCAGACAGACAGTGGGGACAATGGAGACTTGGAACATTTGAGATTATCATTGAAGCATGATTGGTACAAGGGTATAGGGAGGGATATAAGACAATTCAGGATGAATGGCATGAAGGGGAAGGGCACAGATGATAAAACAAACTGACCCTTACATGTAGAGGAGCTCACATGGGCTGTGGAAAGAAGTGAGTGTTGAATAAGACAGAAGACAGATTCATGGTGAGCTTTGGACAAGAGCCTGCAATGTGTGCTGTGTGGAACACGAAGACTGGAAACTATAAATAGATGAAATGACATTTTCAAAAATGGCACACGCTTTAGAAAGATTAATCTGTGCTTACTAGTTATTTGTCAAGAAGAGAATTTCAATAATTTTCATTTTAATTATTACAAAGTAGTTTCAGATATATCCCTCTGCATTAAGTGATTTATCAGTAGTGTTGAGAGCTGGTGGTTTGTTTGATTGTTTGTTTGGTGACCGTCTGAAATCACTGATAATGGAAAACACGCGTGTGCATCAGAAGTAATCATCATTTGCCCTGCTGGCCTTTCATTCTGCACTTACTCCAAATGGCTTAAAAACAAGGAGTAAGAGCAGCCAACCTTGAGTAACACCTACTTCTAACAGTCCAGACTCCACATACTCTCATGGGGGTGGCAGGTTTGTTTCTCTTGAAAGCAGCATGATTTCTATTCTTAATAAAGCTTTAAAAGAAGAAACTGTAAAATTTGGGGATTTTTTTTTTAAAACATATCAGCATTTTGGGGAAGTTTCTGCAATGGAATGAGTTCCTATCAAACACCCAATGTAGAGATTAATGTGAGTAAGAAGAGTAATTTTGTTCTGTATTTGTATCTAGCTTCTGGTAAATCTTAAAGCTATCAAGGGTTGATTTTTCCAATATAAAATGAAAATTTCTGTTTGTTTATTTTAATCTTGCTGGGTTGTAAGAAAAAGATGTCAATAGGATGAGAAATGCAATTTGTAACCAGACATTAAGTGATTTCTAAAGATTTCTGCTTTCAGCCAAGCCCTCTGGAATTTTTCCAGTCCTTGGAGGCGTAACCACTCAAACGTCCAGGGGTACTCCCTTGCATGGTGAATGGAAATGTGCTCACACCGATCCCTGATTCCTTACGTCCTTATCCAATAATACATGGAAGGCAGGACATTCAGACACCGGATTGGAATTTCTGAGTGGGCAGAATACACAAACTGTATTTAAAAGAGATTATAAGTGAGGAGAGTCAAGTCTTCTAGAGTTTCCACTTTCCTGCTGCAGCACGCTGGTAACAGTCTCAGTTACATGCTATATCAGGTCTCAGATAATGCCCAGAACATAGTAAAGGCTTGTAAAAAAGATTGATTAATGAGAAAATGTTCCCCGAGGATATTGTTATATATCTATATAAGAGATATGCCATTATATTTTAGAGGTGAGGATATTGTTATATATCTATATAAGAGATATGCCAATATATTTTAGAGGTGAGGATATTGTTATATATATCTATATAAGAGATATGCCATTATATTTTAGAGGTGAGGAGGAATAGTTAGTCATCATAGTAGTTACATAACTTCAACCTAGCCAGAAAAATGAAAAATAAATCCTATAATTTAAACTTTGTCTATGGCAGGTATTTACTCTAAAATTCAGGGAACATATAGTGAGCACACTCTTTATAGCCTCCATCCTGTTCTGTAACTGCTGAGAAAGTCAGATTTAATGTAGTGAAAATATTCTTTTCATCTCCCCTTTTTTAAAGAACTATAATAACACAATTATAACTCATTAAATCCAAGAAGGACAATATCATCCTGAACAGGAGCTTTACAACAACAGTATTTATTTATTTATTTATGCAGGAAATGAGAGATCACTATGCGTTCTGATAGTTCCCAAATATCCCTATATTCTGAAAGCATTTTTAATCATTCGAGAGGGAAAGCTGGTTTACTGAAAACACCACCACTAAATATAATGTGCTTCTTCATATTTTCTTTATTAATAATGTAAACATCTTTTTGTTGTTCTGCTGATCCCATTGCATATATTTTTATCTTCCATATTTAGATTATGGTCAACAAGTTTTAAGACTAGATACATAGAGAAGATAATACTGATGCAGACTTGTGGGTAAAGCTTATTTTTAATTACTGTGTATGAACTGTTACAGAGTACACAGCTTGGAAGAGATATGGCTAAATCTTCTTTCTTCTATTAACTAAACGTGTGACTTTGGGAGACGTCCTTTGCCTTATTTAGTCTAGCTTTCTTCCAAAGGGCGATGCAATTTGAATTCCCAAGTCAGTGAGTTGCTACAAAGTTGGGTATGTAAAATTCTTAGCGTAGTAAATACAATGGGAGTTAGCTAATGTGGTTTTAGATGCTAGAATGCTTTCATTATTTCCTAAACCATCCCCCTGATTTGAACATCACTGGAAGCCTAACAGCTTCTGTTTGACAAGCATTGCCCCCCCCTTCCCTTCACCAAGGCTCTAAGAGAAGAGTGCGTTCACATTTGCTCTCGATGGCTTTAACAGAACAACAACAGTATTCCTTTCACCAATGGTGAGAAATGGCCCAGATCAACATGAAGGGGATGGGACTTGGACATGAGAAAGAATGAGAGGACCTACTATGCTATAATTGATAAGGCTGTTCTTAGAGGACAAGAACGGTTTTAGTTTCAAAGAAATCACAATGTTGATATATCATTATTCATGAAATCACAATGAAAATTGTATTACTTTGCTTCCTATAGCACGAAGTCTTTACTGACAGAACTAATATAGGAAGAAAGTATTCTACAATAATGGGAAGAAAGCCTGGCTTTGGCTGCTACCACAGATAGCCTTGAGCATGGATGGCGGCAGATTTCTGTGTTCTGAAACTTTCTAAACTAAGCTGTTGCAATAGATGTTCTCTCCAAGTGTGCTTCACAGGAGATTTGAGCAGAGTCTGAGAAATCTTGAAAAGAAGCTCCTTCTACAGTTATATATGTGTATATGTGTGTGTGTGTATACATGTATGTATATACATAAAACACTAGGAAATATATTCAAACTGTCACTTCTTATATGAATGTTGAAATGTGAGACATTCTTTCATTGTGTTTGGTTACCATTATCATTCTTTTACTGCAAACACCTTTAGATGTTGTTGTAAAAGATAACTTAAACGTGAGAGAACAGGAGAGTAATATCTGGCATTGAATACTGCTTGCAACTTGTAATATCATCATGTTACTTCCACTCTAGCACCAGAAAGAAAATGAAAATAAAGAGATGGTATCCCACCCCAACTCCAATCCCCTGAGATGTTTATATAACTACATAATATTGACTACTGAACAGGCAGCTTCAGTCACTTGTCTGCTTATATTTCCAGGCAAAGTTTGTTCTCTGCTTTTATATAAATGTGTGTGTGTGTATGGGTGTATGTATGTATGTATGTATGTATGCATGTATGTTTGTATGTCTGTATGCATACATGCATGTATGTATATATACATACAAATATATTCTCTTCAAAAGATACATTCATGTAACCGTGGCTAAACAATTTCCAGAGGAAGAACATGAGTGCAAACTATTTAATACATGTAGGCACACTTGTAAGATGTGGAATCATGATTAATGATTCTAACATCAGTAAAGATTACAGTGCATCATGATTCAATGTTTTTATTAAGGGAAATTACTGCATAGGTACATTCAGTCTCATTCATATGTACAAATTGCTGGAAAGACAGCTGGAATTCAGCATAAAGTGGACATATCACATCCAGCATGTTTGTGCTTAGATCATTCCTGTGTACATTTATATGCATATTATTCATCTATAATTTTCTTTTTATCTTCAAGATGGCATGTGCATGCGTCATATCCAATATATTCCTTTTTAGCTATACTACTGTCAGGATCCACTGACTTCTGCACTGTTGAATAAATTGGTAGTTAATAAATGTCCTTGGAAATATACTCAGAGATAAATAATACGCTGCTATATCTAATCATAAGTGTACATCCAGTGTACACGTTTACTCTCAGAATCCTAAGATACCTTTACTTAGTCTATGCATCCAGGGAATAAAGGAGTAGTAATTATAGATCAGGCTTGTAACAGAGCCTCCTTTATAACTCTGAATACATATGTGGCATACAACAAAAAGTTCATGACTGCTCAAAATCCTCTACTGCTAAAGAAATGCCAAATGATTACTGGGATCACCATTTCCATTATGATTGCTCTATGTCTTAAATCCAAGGTCTTATGTTGTGGACTCATCCTAATGGTAGGCAAATCTATGGGACTTTCATGTTTATAGCCCTCCACTGTTACCCTCTTTAAAGCACTTTTGTCTCTAGCAAGGTGATATGATGAGGAGACAGGAAGGAAAGAAGAGTTGAAACCACATATAATATACAAAGAAACATGTGTGCTCCCTGAAATATACAAATAATACTAAGGTTGGGGTATAGCCAGAGTGGAGCTATTGAAATGGCAATATAAACACTACTGTCTCCTTGATAATTTTCATGTGCTCATTACATTCCACAACTCTGTAACTGAAATTCAGATTCCTCAATCTATCTTATATGTGCCACTTCATCCTCTCTCGAGGTTTCCTGCTACCCAGAAGGGTTTCAGGTTTGTTGTGAACTCCTAGCAATCCCTTGAAATACCATCTTCATTACAACGAAGGGACCCGGGCTCCAATAATGTTGGAGGATCCCTACTATTTCTGATGTCCTTGATAGAAAGCTTACTGGTTAAAACATAAACCAGAAGGCAACGTTTAAAAAAAAAAAAAGCTGAAGTAAAGTTGAGAAGGTGAAAGGGGCCACAAGAAGTCTTGCCAAAGGTTTGTGTTTTACATAAAGCTGCAGTTGGGACTTCACAGAGGAAATCTCTGTACTTTTTATTTCTGGTTCAGAGGATTTACATGCTCTTTCTAATGATCTGGGCCTTCAGCTCTTGGTAATGTATCCCAGTTCCCAGCTTAGTGCTCATGCAAAATTGAAGCACTTTGGAGACAGTTTAGTGGCTGCAGATGAATCTCAATGTGCAGGAAAAGGCATAATGGCTATTTAGCACTTGCTAAGAGAAGCTGAGGAAATCAGGGGGAAAAATCTATTGAACTTGAGCCATCTGGGAAGCCAACCGAGAGAGGCTACATTCACAGTGTGTTTGCATTCCCATTGTGTTGCTAGCCAAGCGAAAAGGCAGCGTGTGTGTATATACATGTGTGTATGTGTGCTGTGTGTGTGTGTGTGTGTGTGTGTGTGTGTGTATGTATGTGTCTGTATGTGTGTATGCTTGTGTGCACACATATGTGCAAACCTGTGCATGCTTCACATGTGTATGGGCACATGGAGGAGGACGTTGGTGAGTGAAGACTGCTCTTTGCACTGGCATTTTGATTTGGCTTTGGCAACTACACAGGGAAATTGTGATCATGAGAGTTGTTAGGCCTTGGTGAGATCAGGACTGGTACGGGGCAGGGTTGGCACAGATGATGTGGGCATGAGGAAAATGAGGTTTAAGTAGGGCCAGAATGAACAGCTCCTTTCCTGTCTCTGGCATGGCAGATAATAGGAGCTTAGGGAAGCTGATACCAAATACTAGAAGACGGTTGTTGCCATCTGTTACAGCTGTACTTAGAAATAGGAAGTAAAGCAGGAGAGCAAAGCAGGCAGGTCCTTTTGCTTTGATGCTCCACCACTCCTCCTTACTGTGACCATTGCTTGATATACACTTGTTAACTTTACCATTGCTCATGCAATACTTTTCCCACAATAATGTCTCTTATCTGCTGGTCTTCAATCTGGGTTTGCATGCCTGTTTAAATAGGGAATTTGAGACAAAAAGGGAAATACATAAACAGCAGATATAAGAAAATATCTACTCTGTTCCCCAAAAAATAATAATCATGCTAAATGGTGTAACTCCAACCTCCAAAAGAAACATCTATGCTGATATCCCTAGAGTCTGTGAATGCATGTGGCCTTTAAAAAATCATCAATAGAAGAATACTGTAACCATCCTAGATTGTCTAGGTGAGCACCAATGGCAACAGCACAAATGTCCTCATAGAAGACCCACAGAGGACATCCATAAGGGAGAAGGAGATGCAAAGATTGAATCAGAGGCTACACTGATGGGTCACAAGCTCAGAGATTCTGAGAAACTACCAAAGTATGCCTATTTCTCCTGAGTCATTGAGGGAAGAAGTGTGGTTTTGCTCAATTTCAGACTTCTGGCTTGTAAGAAAAAGAAACCTCAGTTGTTTGAAGTTGCCACATCTGTGTTAATTTATGACAGTGGGCCTGTTAGACAAGTATGGCAATTGGAAGCCTACCCTGTGTGTCTTCATACACAGAGTGGCCAAGAACGCCTGATGGAACAGAAAGTGAGGACAAGCTGTCTGCCAGGAAGTGGTTTTCCTGGTTTTACAAATGCCCCCAGAAATGGGTGTGGAGAGGCACCTTCTTCTTCTTTAACATAATCCCACATGCAGGGACCACTGTGGAGGACCATCCAGGTTGTAGCGATAAAAAGAGGCATGGTGTTCTTTCCCTGCCATCCCTAGTCTTCCCCTGCTCAGCACATTCCCCTGGGTTTTTCCACACGATTTTAATTCACTTCAGATTGAGAGCCTTTCTTAAGAAAGCAGCTTGTTGTCCCTCTGTCTCCATTGCTTAGTAGGTAGAGACAAGGGTTACAAAACTGAAGAAAGCAGAGGCTCTCTACTTCATAACTATGAAGTGTTACACTGGTTTCATGAATTTATTAATTCAGACTGCAGAGAAGCTCTAGCAAATGCTAGAACCTGTCTTTTCCCTCTGGTTACTTTCATCTCTTTTGACCTTTTTGTTTCTACTACATGAGATGTTCTTTATAGGATCTTGGTTATTTCTTGACTTTCAGTTCCAAGACAAGTTCCCAGTTCATTCCTGGGTTTTGAACAGACTATATGCATGTGCACTGCTTATGCAAGATTCTTTACAACACAATCTCTCTTGCTAGATGGTTTTCAAGATGGGTTGCATGGCTGTGTCAATAGAGAATTTGAGACAAATAAGTAGAGACACAGACAGCAGATATAGAAAGGTAGCCACACACACACACACACACACACACACACACACACACACACATATATATATATATATATATATATATATATATATATATATATATATAAAACTATGCATATATATATATAACTATGCATATATATATATATATATATATATATATAACTATGCATATATATATGCATAGTTATGTGCATGTGTGTATATAGCCAGGTATGTGTGATAGAGAATAATCTCAAGTTTTGTTCCTTAGATACCATCTACCTTGTTTTTTAATTCTATCACTGGCTGAGGAGTCACAGTCATCAACCTGTCTCTGCCACCCTAATGGTGGGATTATAGGCACACTCTACCTTACTTGGTTTTGTTTTACCTGGGTTTGGGGCTTGAACTACATCTTCAGGCTTGTGCGGTAAACCATTCACAGATTAAATCTTCTCACTACTCTGCCCCCACTACTCCAGGAAAGAATATTAAATTTGCAGATAAGATTCTGTGAGCTTCAGTAAGCTGAATTTCTTTTTAAGTAGAAATTATTTCTTCTGTAAGTATCTTAAACAGGATGCTTTATCTGTTTCATGTTCTTTCCCATGACAAGAAAGTACAAGAGACCTTTCTTAAACTCCCATTTCACCCGAAGGTTAGATTGGAGAAAAGAAAAGAAACTACATGTTCTGACAATACTGTTATTCTACTTTGAAGTGGGCATTTTTAAACTGGAAGGCACAGAGGATGCACGGTTACTGGGCAAATGGCACCATTGCCATAGCAACACAGTCACTAATGTTGTTCTCAAAAGCCCTGCTTGGATATCAAGTAACCTAGATGAAGAATGTCCTTGGATACCTGCTTCTTATTGTAGCCTCTGGGTGGGCATGAGGGGTGAGATTTGTTTTTTTCTTCTGGATTTATGAACACACATACACATAGATACAAATATATATATGCACTTACATATTGGTGTACATGCATATTATAGATCATGTTAATCAGTGCTTTTGTCTTAGGGAAAAGAGGAAAAATGGATGTTTTCCAGTTTGTTCTTAATGCTAATGTGAAATGTCTTTCTTTCACTAAAAATGCTAACTATATACAATTTCACAAAATCTTTGGTTTTCTCTAATAAAACACAGCTTGTTAAAATTGCATGGAAACATGTCATGTTTTCTTACCTTAACAAATCATGCTGTCATCATATTTTTCAATAAATGCGTGATATTAGCATTTTCTATGCAATATAAAATTTAGACAATAGAAATATTACAGTTCTGCAAATGTGCTATAGTCAGGGTTTGTCAGGATATAAGCAGAGTTTATAATATTGAGAATTTCAAAATGGAAAACAGAAATGGAAAAAAAGTGAACAGAAAGAATCGAAGCATGTAATCTAAAAAGAATGTCAGGCACTGACTTTTGCTTGTAAGTTTTGGGAACAACGGATGCACCGGCCAGGCTTGGGCACAGTGTAGGCACTCAAGTCATCTGTCTAGTAGGGCCCATCCTTGTGATAAACTAGAAGTAGAAGTCAGCAACCAAAACTCCAGTTCTGGAATTGGACTGAAATCTATTTTTGTTGTTGCAGTTGAGATTTTTGTCAGCCATGTCAACTCATGTGTTCCAGACTGATTTCAACGAATGTGAAATAAATATCAATCAACTGGAAACAGTAACAAGCCAGGAGTAAGTAGAAGTGTCTAATTCAGGATAGCTGGTCTTCTGTTATGACAATCTGGGAACTACTCTCTTGTGAAGTTATCAGATTGACTCTGTGGGCAAACCTTCTTGTACTACATGGATCTGTATCAATTTTCTATTTTGATTTACCCAGCCCTGGGGCTAGCTTCATCATGCAAAGAAAAAAAAAACTGTTATTTTTTGCTACTCAAATGAATACCTCTGAGAAGGAAATCAAGTGAATAATAGCCTTATTTTCCAAGGCCATTCATTTTCATTAGCAGGCCGCTATGTTATACACAGATGTCTCTGTGTTTGCAGAAGCGATATAGCTGTGACTCAAATGCAAAACGTTGTGGCATGGGTTCGAATACACTTTCCAAATTTTAAGCATCACGTTGCAGAACGTTAAATAAAACCCACACAGCTTCTTTTAAAAATGATCACTCTGGAGAAGAGGAGGGCGAGACACAGAGGATTGTGGGAGAGGGGCAGTGAGTGGCTTGTAAAGCGAATAAGTAAAAGTTACATAAATTAAAAAAAAATTTTACTCTATTAATGAGGACTGAGCTTAAGATGATAAGAAACACATCACATACCGTGATTAACAGAATAAGTCTTCTTACAGAAGACTGAGCTGATTAATATATTCGTCGAATCACCTTTTCATGAAACAGTATGGATAAGTCCACCATCAGGACATTCATAGAATTCTAGTTACCTAAACTTAGTAGAGTGACCTCCCCATGCAAATGCTTCTTGACCATTTCTTCTTTTGATGTCCTATGCTTCTATCTTTGAAGATTACCATCTTGCAAGTAATGAGTCAATACACGTCATTCTATTGTAGCTTAAAAGACATATGATAGACATATGATAGAGAGACAGATAGATAGATAAAAATATACAATTCTTACATAAATAGGATTTATGGTAAACTACATTTTTATATAAAATGATTGAATATTGATACTTTCTCATATATTAAGGTAGTATTCATACAATTAGCATGCAAAAGAGCAAATGAAATTGGAATAAGTATAAGCAAGAGAAATGAAGACATATTAGTTTCACTTTTATAGAAAGATTAATTTACAATACTCTCTGAGTAAACCTCTTTAAGAATAAGGAAGATTTTGATAGAATCAGGTGACAGGAAACCTGTTTTAAAAATAATTCCTTCAACATGTATTTATTAAACTTAGTATCCAACATCAAGTAACCATGGAGCTAGAACAGTAAAAATCATAGATACTACTTTTTTTAAAAATTAATATTTGTTTTATTTATATGAGTACACTGTAGCTATCTTCAGACATACGAGAAGAGAACATCAGATCCATTACAGATGATTGTAAGTCACCACGTGGTTGCTGGGAATTGAACTCAGGCCTTCTGGAAGAGTAAGTAGTCAGTGCTTTTAACCACTGAGCCATCTCTCTAGCCCCAGATTACTACTTGAGACTCCATGGAGCATGCTCCTCAAATGGTGGAGAAAATTGTAAATTGCAGAAGTGTATATAACAAATATCTCTCTCAAGTGTTAACAATTACTAAAGGAAGAGAATGTCACCAGACTCACTTCATGAAGTTCCATGTGACATAGTAGGTCCATGATGTCAAGATAATAGAAAAACAGTTTACACTTAATTTAATATAAAGCTTGGATCATGCCAACAACTCCTAAGTTAAAATAAATGACTACCACACATCTATTAAGTTGAAAACCCTATGATTCTAAGACATGGAATTGTAACAAAAGAGTATGTGTAATTTAATAAAATTTGTACAACCATCTCTCATCTCCCCTTGACAATCTGACACAGCAGTTCTTGATAGTTTCCCAGTATGACAGTAAGGTCTCATGATATTTTTATAGAAGTTCACATACATAATAGCAAACAATTTTTCTCTGAGGTAGAATGTACCATCTTTCACATGTTGAGATTCATATGATATAATCTATACAGACCACCTTCTACTCATGTTCCTCCAAAAAGTATGCATAGATAACCAACTCCCTGGAGAACGTGTTGTGAAGGCAAAGAGAGATTTTACGGGGTTGTTAGGTCAGCTATGTGACTCTCAGACTTCTTGGGATATGTATCCCTTATGAGAAAGTAGGCACTCAATAGACAACCAATATTCACATACCTTCTTAGTTTTCAGATCTGAGAAATAACTTTCTATTCTTATAATCTAACTGACTATAATATTTTGTTATAGTAGCTCAAGCAGACTGAGACAACTTTATATTTTCTCCTGAAGAAGAATATAATTATTATGGTATTTTAAAAAATGTCCAACTACATTTATTGATTTATTTATTTATTATTTTACAAAATAGCATCTACTAAGGTAATTTAATGTGTGTGTGTGTGTGTATATATATATATATATATATATATATATGAGTAAAGAAATAAGCTTCTCTATGTGTGATAGAAAGAATCTATTAGGATAATACTAGGAAATTTGGTGAGGAACTTATTTGATAGAAAACTAGGAAATATTTCCAGGAGTACATGATCTATGCTATGGATGAAGGAAAAACATTCTAGATGTTAATTTTTGTTTAAATTTGTATTTATTAGTACGAATGTATATGTTCTTATGTAAATGGATTAGCATGTGTGTACATAATATGTGTAGGGGGGCACATATGTCAAAGAGAATACTTGGAGGTCAAAGATGACCTTGTAGGTCACATTTCTCCATATTTCTTTAGGAGGTCTCCAAAGATAGCATGCATACCATTGGATTTTCATGGCAAACACCTTTACTTTTACAAAGAGCAATCACTTGACACTATGCTTTAGGCTTATAATGACCTGGAGATTAGACTGTTGCAGAGATCAGCTGTGTCTAAGAAGTGGTGGAGACATACTTAAATTATCTAGCAGATCTATAGTAAAGGCTTATGCTCTGTGGGTAGAGGTAAGAATTTAAAATAGTTGGCTTTGAATCTTAGAGAAACACCTTCTTCAGTTTTTTCCCTCCTTCAAAAAGAAGCCTGCATTGTTGTGAAAGGAACAAAGAATTTAAATCAGTAGGAGGTAGGAGAATAATTTGGAATTCTAGCACCTAAGAGGCAAAACAGAAAAATCCTAAATTCATGGTCAGACAGGGGTATATACTAAGTTTCAAGCTATCATGGACTACTTAAAAAGAGTCTATATCTTTGGTTGGGAGATATAAATTAATTAATAATCTAAAGAATAGTCTCTCTCAAAAGTACTAGAAGATTAATTTGGGGAAGAATGTTGTATTTGTTGATCTTGTTAGTTGGTAAAGTAAGGAAGAAGCTACAATAACTGAATTTTGAAAATACTATCCTGAGTGAAGTAACCAGCCACAAAAGAACACACGTGGTATGTACTCACTGATTAGTGGATATTAGGGAAAAAACTTGGAATACCCATAATACATCTCACAGACCATATGAAGCTCAAGAAGAAGGAAGACCAAAGTGTGGATGCTTTAGTCCTACTTAAAAGGGGGAAGAAAATAATCACATAGTCATGGAAGGTACAGGGAGGGAGGGAACCAGGAGTGAGAGAGGAGGGGGAGGGAAAAGGGGGGGACATCATCAGGTGTGGGAGGAAACTGGGGAGAAGTACTGAGGGCCAGGAATTTGAACAGAGGTGTGTAGCAGTGGGGGATGGAGAACTGGGAGTAGCCACTAGAAAGACCCAGATGCCAGGGAAACAAGAGGTTCCCAGAACCCAACAGGGATGGCATTAGCAAAGGGGAGATAAAACCTGCAGAGAACATATCCAGTGGTTAGGCATAGCCCCCATCTCAAAAATTTTAACAAAGAATTGCTTCTGTTTAAAGGAAGTGCAGGAACAAAGTGTGGAGCAGAGACAGAAGGAAAGGCCATCCAGAGACTTCCCCTCCTAGGAATCCATCCCATCTGCAGACACTAAACACAGACACTATTGCTGATACTAAGAAGTGCTTGCTGACAGGAGCCTGATACAGCTGTCTCTTGAGAGGCTCTGCCAGATCCTGACCAATACAGATGTAGATGCTCAAAGCCAACCACTGGACCAAGCAAGAGAACCCCAATGGAGAAGTTAGGGGTAAGGGCTGAAGGAGCTGAAGGGGATTGAAATCCCATAGGAAAAACACTACCAACTAACTGGATCACCTAGAGCTCCTAGGGACTAAACCACCAACCAGAGCTGCATATGCAGCAGAGAATTGCTTTATCTGGCATCATTGGGTGGCATCATTATCAGGCCCTTGGTCCTGTGGAGGCTCAGTGCTCCAGTGTAGGGGAATGCTAGAGCCAGGTGAGTGGGTGAGTGGGTGGAGGACCACCCTCATAGAAGCAAGGGGGAGAGAAGATGGGATAGGTGTTTACGGAGGGGAAATGGGGAAGTGGCAATAACATTTGAATTGTAAATAAATAAAAATAACCAATAAAAATGTATCAAAAATAAGAACACAAGAAGAGGAAGAATATTTCAGGATTGAGGTGGGACCAATGTGTCTGTAACAGGTCCTTGGTGAGATTTGGAATAGAGACAATCTACTTGATTGAATGTGTGCCCAGCTAGACATTCTCTGTGTGACTTTCTTTCTTTCTTTCTTTCTTTCTTTCTTTCTTTCTTTCTTTCTTTCTTTCTTTCTTTCTTTCTTTCTTTCTTTCTTTCTTTCTTTCTTTCTTCCTTCCTTCCTTCCTTCCTTCCTTCCTTCCTTCCTTCCTTCCTTCCTTCCTTTTTCTTTCTTTCTTTCTCTCTCTCTCTCTTCCTCTCCCTCTCCCTCTCCCTCTCCCTCTCCCTCTCCCTCTCCCTCTCCCTCTCCCTCTCCCTCTCCCTCTCCCTCCCTCCCTCCCTCCCTCCCTCCCTCCCTCCCTCCCTCCCTCCCTCCCTCCCTCCCTCCCTCCCTTCCTCCCTTCCTTCCTTCCTTCCTTCCTTCCTTCCTTCCTTCCTTCCTTCCTTCCTTCCTTCTTTTTGTTGTTGTTGTTACATGTTAATGTCAAGAAGGCATATGGCAACATGAAGTGCACACCACAGCTGCCTTCTTCAATAGGACTAGGGACTATTCTCAAAGCCCCCTGCACACTAGAAGCACTCACTATGTCACACTCACACAGCTGAGAGGAAAAGGCGTCCTGTGTTCTGTTTCTGCCTCATTGTGTAATTTGGAGGAATTTACTTTCTGTATCCTGCTGAGCCTCAGTTTCCTTGTTCATAAAAGGAGCACCCAGAATGCATCTCATATGAGATTTATGGGATGCTTAAAGAGTATCAGACATACAAAATGGTCACTGCAAGGCTCAGAGCACCTTTTATTGTGGTGTGTTGGTCTTAGTTAACTTGAGAATAATTAAAGATGAAAGGAGAAAAAAATCTAAGGGATTATTAAAATTTCAAAACAACTGTGGCTTTCTTGATTCCCCTGCTTCTTCCTGGGAGAAGCAAACCATTTGCTCTCACATGGTGGATTATTGGTGCCATGGAAACAGGAATTGTAGAGACTGAGTAAACAGAAACCAAGCCGCTGAGCCTGAGATGTTCTTTAAAATATAACGGTAAATTTTTGATCAGAGCCACATTTCTATGTGATTTGGAGGCTAGAGAGACAGCTCAGTGGTCAAGAGCTCTTGATTCTCTTGCAGAGGACCTGTGTTTGGCTCACACCCGTTTCTCCAGTTCTAGAGGATCATCTTTCTTCTGGACCACACAGGCACAAAACACAGGTAAGGCCCATACATACACGCAGATAAAACACTCATACATATAAAGTCAAATAAATAAATATTGGGATGTGATATTACTGTGTCACCAGATGAAGAATTTCTGAATACTGTAAAAGTGTATCATAGTTTGCATTTTCTTCTTTTTCTTGGACATATAAAAGAAATGCAAGTTAGTTTAAATGGTGAAATGGCAAACAGTTAAGTGTAGTGAGGGCTTTAATTAGTAGACTTCATTTTGACCAATGATATAGTTTCGTTAAACAAGTATCAGTAATCCTTTGTTTCAAACCTCAGAAGATGAGGGACCATAGAATGCTTTCAGAATTTGAGAGGGACACTGTTTTTTTTTTTTTTTCATTTAATTTGGTTGGGAAAGGGTCTCAAGTTATAGCTTAGGGTGACCTTGAACTCACTAGGTAGGCTTGCTTTTGAACTGATAACAATCCTCTTGCCTCAGCCTTCTGAGTGATGGAACAGCAGATGTAAGCCACTGGGTTAGGAGTAAGTAAAAGAATTTTTAAGATCTCTCTCTTCTTCAAAGTGTTTATTAATTTTTCAAATGTGAAATTATCTTGGTAGAGACTTTGTTAAATGCAATTAGCTATGCTTAGTTGCTAGGAAATGTGATTGCTACTAAATATGATTTGCATGTGTTGTTCTGAGGAAGATATAACTCGAAAATGAATGTGTTTGCAATGACTTTTGTCTGTTCTGTCATTTAAGGAAAAATGTGATTTTTTTAAGACACTAAAAATATTTCAGTTTTGCAATGTATTTCAAGACTTAATATATTCTAATATTTCTTGCTTTTAAAAAAACCACCATGGTCCCCTCAAAATAATAAAATCAGAATGTTAAAGTATAGAGCTGAGGACCCAAGTTGCAGGTGAATCTAGTTTTATAAAAACAAATAAACAAACAAAAGACCCCAGAAAGAATTCTATTCCCATTCCATCTTTGCAGTGTTTGGTCTCAGAAGATGGCAAGGAACTCTAATATAAGAGACCGAGAAATTTCTACACAGTTTGTCTAGATTGGGGATTTATAGTAGCTGATAGAGAGCTACAATAAAGTGGCATAGCTGTTCAGTGGGTTTCATTATTTATGATGAAAATAATATATTCAAAAGACTGAAAAATATCAAACAACAAAAGTCTCAAGTCATCACCCTAGATTCTTAGCTGTCAACATCTTGGTGTGTGTTTATGCAGAAAGTTTCAACTGCTATACAAAAACATGTGTATCTCCCTTCTTTGCACAGCAGCAAAATACAGCAGGGATGCTGGGTTCTCTAATTTGGATTTTGTGTTCAGTTTTATCTAACAGAATTTACACAGTCTCATTAGTGGAAAAACTTCACTTAAACAACAACAGCAACAACAACAACAACACTATAGTAATCAGTTCTAGGAAAGAACATAATCAACAGGGCACAGTAGACAACTTGCAATGCTAAATCTTTGTTTATATCCAGAATTTTACTTGTAGGAAGTCCCTAGACTCACTTGCCTGGCAGAAGCAATGGGGGTGGGTATAATGTATTTCAGTACTGGTGCTAATTTCATACTGGCATTGCAATTTGTGCCCCAGTAAAAAAAAGGTCTTTAATTCTTGTATTGAAGTAGCTAACATCTTCTTAGATGTTTATTTATAATTAGCATTCCTTTGCCTAGAATTACATGTTGTAATGTTGGTTGGTTTTCTTATGGGTGCTAGTGCATTTTCTAAAATGTAATTTAAAAATATTTGCATAGTAATTAAGTTATCTCTTTGACTCATGTTAATCAATGTTGATATAAGTTTTTAAAAATATCCTCCTTGGCTCTGTTTGTGGTATTTTAAAATTCAATTACCTAATGGTTTCCTATAAAGATTCTTTATTTTGTGTTTTAATTTAAAAGGTTTGGCTGTCCCATTACTGAAACCGAGTAACCGACCAACAAATGGCCAGAATGATAATAGTGATGGTGATGGTGATGATGATGGTGGTGGTGGTGATGATGATGGTCATGATGATGGTGACGTCACTCAATAACTTCTAGAACTTACTTTAAATAATGAAATAGGATACATATTTAGTGTATCTATTTCTTTCCTTTCTGACTTCCTGCCTTGATATCTCAATGCATGTACTAATCGACTCCTTTTTAACTGGTCATACAATCATCACATTCTGGAAGTTTTAAACTATTTTCATGTTTTATCTAACCAAATCTTAATTGTAGATCTGTGTGTGATCTTCAGAGAAGATCACATCTCTTTTATTTTATGTTTTTAAAGATTATTTGATTGCACTTCTATTTCAAGTTGCACTGAGCTGTTATTAGAAGTTACTCTACATTAAAGTGTGGTAATCTTTCAGAATCACTTATAGATGGCATGTATATCAAAAATATTTATCACATATATTCAAGAACAATATATACATGTGTGTATATTTGTGTGTGTGTTGTGTTCATGCACAATTACACAATTATTTTTATAACTAGGTAGAATTTGAAAATGTTCCTTCTAAAGCTGGGTATGTGCTTAGTGGTGAATCCCATGCCCGGCATGCATGACGTCTATGATCTATCCCCAGTATCACAAAGGAAAAAAATCCTTCAAATGTCTTAACCTCATAACTATATAATTGCTTTTACATTGATATTCTAAATGACATACCTTGCTAATTTGAATTGACAATCTATACCTAGAAAAAATAATGAGTCACACTATTTTCAGCACCTAATTTACTATATTCTCAAAATTTGTATTTTTTTTCTTTGAAACTGCATAAATTTTCCATGTATATAAAATTATGTCATATGTCATAAATGGTAGTTTTCTGCTTTCCTTAGAACTTTTACACATCTTACTGATATATGCTCTCTAAAATGCTTTTTAATAGGTTACAATGATTCTCTCAGTTCTAGTGTCTGTAGATACCTTTGTATGTGTGTCTGGTTTGGCACCAAAGGATAATTGCTAACTCTCTGGCAAAATTTCATTTAGAAATAAAAGCCAACAAAATTTGTACAACATTTGATTCTCTCTTTGGCCTCATGTACTGGAACTTTTCCCTTAACTCTCATGTCTTCATCCTGAATTTGTGTGTGTGTGTGTGTGTGTGTGTGTGTGTGTGTGTGTGTGTGTGTATGTTACTAACATATGGAGAAGTTCTCAGAAGTGCTGAATATCAGACATTTAATTTTTATTTATAATCTTCTCACACAAACTTTTTTATTAATTATTAAGACATGTCTAAATACATTGATTCTCCTTTTTACATTTCTGATACCTTGCATGCATTATTAAAAGTATATGTATATGAAATCTTCAGAAATAAATGAGCTGAAATCAAAATATTCAGTTCTTTTGAGATTGTTGTCAACGTCTGGTAGAGTTATTTTCTGAGTAATTAGATGAAGAGGTGAGGCATTTCCCTGCTGTAAGCTTGCCTGTGATTGGATAATCGCTGTTTTCTGCAGTCAGCAGCTTGCAGTCAGTGAACACACTGACTAGCAGATGAACAGCCATTACCTACAGCTGCCACTTGATTTCCTGTCACCACTTACACTATGTACACACATGTTTTACAAGTCCTTTTGAGATGCATCTTCTTAATCAATAGCCTAGTCTATGCCTTTGATTACCATCTATTCAATTGATATTGTTGCTGGGGATGTGGAATGTGCTGTTCTTTCCTTGTTTCAGATTAAGCCAATAGATAGGCACACACTGGAATTATTTGCACATTTGAAACCCTGAATCTGCTCTCTGTATGTAGAAAGATAAGATGTAAAAATGTTTCTCATTTCTGTCATTTTAATTCCTGTTAGCTTAGAAATGTTGATTAATAATGTCTTAACATTACTATATAGTTTAAAACCATAACATATTTAGATCTGAATGTTTTAAGTGCTAGTCTCCCTGCTGGAGATGAAAACACTTAAGCCACAGAAGAAACATTTCTCTCTTCTAATTTAAGAGAAATATAGGTATTGCATAACTATCTTTCATTGGTAATTGTGAACTAAAACATCACAAAGTTTCACTGGTAGCTAATTTTCAAGGAATTATTTAAAATATTCTGTAAAATAATATCAGGTATGTATGCAGACCAATGTTGGGCAATGATGTCATCAAGCTCAATGTATTCTCATTTGCACATGACCCCTGGATTGCAAGAGATTTATCTTTGATTTCTGTACAAGTGAAATTCAAAGACATCATTTTCCAGGATGTTCCCATTTATTCATTCTATCGATTCCATATTATGTATCTTATTGAACAGTCACATAGTTCATCAACAATAAAGCATTTATCATTGATGGATTGCTTTGCATTGCATAAAATGAGATCATTAATTCTTAACCTAACTGATTCAAAGGCTTTTGCCAAAAGATAAGAACTCCATTTTCAGCCTTGCTACCTGTAGTAGTATTGTGACAACAGCACCGTGGAGTGAGTCCTGAGCCACAACCCCAAACTCACCAGAGGTTTCATCTACTCTCTCGTCTACTACGTGGTCCTTCTGATGAACCCACTCGCTGTTGCACTTGAAGTAGATCTGGGTGGCAGGGCTGGCTTTACAATACAGGTTCACAGGCTTGTTCTTCACAATGTAAGCTTCCTCGGGCTCAATGAGGAAGTGTGGCAATGGCTCAGGTGGGTCAGATGGAAAGGTTTCTGGGAGTTCGTGAAAAAATTCATCATCTGGTAAAGAAACAGAAAGTGGAATATGGTCAAAATACGGCATTCTTGTCTTCTAGCTGCTCTTTGATTTTAGAAAAAGAATTTTACTGAAAAAAATGATGTTTCGAATGATTGTTATATGCAAAGCAATAGTTAGAAATATTGACTGGGTGATCAACAAATAATCTGAATTATTATTCTATTTTCTATATATGACAAAACTCAATCTCAGGAATAATAAGTGCTACTGAAAATATAAGGAATGAGTAGCAATCTGCAAAATGAAGTCCAGGTTCTTGTCACTAACAGAAGCTGTGATAGTCACAATGTATTATATAATTCCCAGTGTACAAGGTTGCTATGAAAAACTGACAAAAGGGACTAGAGAGATGTTTCCATGACTGAAGGCACATTTTTCTATTCCAGAGGACCTGGGTTCAGTTTTCAGCACCTACATGATAGCTAACAGCCATCTGCAATTCCAATTCTAAAGAGTCTGATGTCTTCTTTGGCCTGGGTGGGCAGTCCACACATTTGGTGCGCAGATATACAAGCAAGCACAACAGCCATAATTAAAAAATAAATACTTAAACAAACAAAAGCAGTTTCTATTACGAGCATAAGGCTTGCTTTAAATCTTTTGCAAAGATCTGAGCAAAAACATCGGAAATGTGAATTAAAGTTCTTTTAGTCCAGTTGCAAATTGATCATTTTCCAATGATACATTTGATCCTTTCATTCAGCTGAACATATTCACTGAGACTAAAATTGTCTAGGCACTGGAAATGAGTGAGAACATCAAACTGGTCACCAGCACAGCCACAGTAGAAATCCTAGCTGGTCTGAACTTGAAATTTTTCTTCAGATGTTACATGGTACTATGGGACTGTTAGAAAATTATTTAACCTCACTCTAAAATTTTTTCATTTCTATAGCTTTGAAAATTGTCAAAAGTGCTCCACTATCTGATATTTCAACACCACTGAAGAAATCTAATCTAAAATCACTGGAGAGATTTGTATACTTTGAAGTCCCTTTGTTTTTCCAATCTTGAATTCCACATGATTTCAAGTTTTAAAAATCATATGTGTTTGCTTTAATAAAGCCTAGTAATGGTTTATACAATTATAGGAGCCCTTCTATTATGATATATAGTATACCTGATAATTATCTTTTTATGAGGGACAGAAAATAATATACTATCATTAGTCCATAAATATGCTAATATAGTGTGTTAAAACTTACAGCTCAAAAGTGAAAAAAATGTACTTTATAAACTCTCTGAAAATGCTGTTCTGCAGCAATAGACATGGCGTGACATTGGTGTTTAGAAGTTGACTGTGCAGATATCACCATGAAAGTCATTATATTATACATTCAGTTGTTATCCCATTTTTGGGAGGTAGCCATTGGTGAAGTAGACATCTGTCCACTAAGCAATCTGGCCTGCGACTTTTTTCATCTAGGTCACGGGGTAGCTTTCAAATAGTAATGACATCCAGTCATTGCCAATCTGTTTTGGAGTGAAAATTGGGTCTTCTTGAATCACAGATAAAACCAGTTTTCGAAGCTGCTTCACAATACTTTAATTCCTGATATTGTAGAGATGGTGTTGGCTCTAGCTAAGCTTTCTTTCTTACTCTGCCTCCTTGATATACTTCTTTATGCTAACGCTTCATTTCTAGTTTTCCAGCATTGATAAATAAGGACACAAACTGTCAGCTTACTAAAGAATAACCTTGTTTACATCAGTTTCAGCTCCACTAGTCAATATGCAAGACCACTCAAGACTGCTCAAATGAACAGAGCTAGGAAGGCTAAGGGACAAGGAACTGTGCTATTGACAGATCCGTCTGCACAAATTTGATGTCTTGAATGCCTTACCCAATCTTTCTGTCATATTCAGGAGCACTTCCTTTTATATGTGAGGATGTACTGGGCTGATAATCAATAGAGCTATACAAAATGCCACACTCAAATTCTACTGAAGCATAGCTCTTGTTCCATTATTATTCATGAAAGCAAACAAGACAGTAACTTTAATATAATTCACTTTCCTTTTGGATTGTGTTTGCATACATATAAACAAGGAAATGTAGTTAAAGCTAACATTTACGCAAGCATGCAAAGGATAAAATATGTTCCAGCTACTGTTTTAAGTGTAGCTTGTTCCTTTAAAAGAAATTATTACAAAGTGCTTGGTAATTATACACATTTATTTTATTCAGTAATGTAGCATATCCATTTGTATGTTCATGTCCCCTAGTATGTATTTATGAACACTAAAATTCAGTTATCTCACCTGGCCAAAAACATGCATCTCTCTGGTCTCGTTATTTTATTATAACTATTGAGAGGACAAATAATAATGGAAGATGAGAAGAATGACATGCATATTTTCAAGCTAAAAGAAGCTCAGTGAAATGCTAGGAGGAAACTTTATAATTTAATAAATATCTAAAACACTATGAGCAAACTAAGTGGGCATTTCCTTAATTTTGAGTTTCACCATAATATCATGAAAGAAATTAGCCCGTGCCTTTGTTTGAAGTTTCATATCATGGATTTCTCCAATTGCTTGCAAACACTTAGAAGGAAGTATAATAAAGAATCCTGTCTATCATAAGAGAAAACATTTTCTTCCTGTGACAGAACTTGTATTTCTATTACATATAATTCTCATCTCCACAGAACTCATCTCTTTGTGTTCCTCTAGAGAGGTGCCTTAACAGACAATAGTCCATTATCGTAATATTTCTTATGGTATCCATATTGTAAACTCCAATTTACAGCCTACGTAAAATCACATTATATATTATGCCTTATTTCTAGTACTCAGTTCAACTGTAGGAATGATAATTGGCCAAGATAATTCAAGATCCTGAGTTATTGGATATGTGTAGTGGAATAAATACAACAAAAGAACCATGCTGATTGTTAGCAGGCTTATAGACGGATCTGAAAGTTCTACTTCTTCCCTTTCATGAGACACCATCTATACCACAGAAACCTCATAAGGTAGTATAAATAAACACCACCTTGATCATTGTAAGCATGATAAGAAAATGCTTTCTTATTGTTGCTCCAGATAAAAAATCTAAGCGGCAGTATTCATTCGCTAGGTATCACTTTTTTTTAATAATAAATTTCATTTTAAAACTTTTTCTAATGTGATTTTTAAATAAACAAATCAATACCCCTTGACCAAAATGATACAAATTAATTTGCAGAGTATATAAA
This sequence comes from Mus musculus, assembly GCF_000001635.26. NCBI lineage: Eukaryota > Metazoa > Chordata > Mammalia > Rodentia > Muridae > Mus > Mus musculus. The sequence goes on along the minus strand of NC_000069.6, from coordinate 141,674,767 downwards.
TATCTAGCATGCTTATGTGTGTTTAATAAGGAGAACACGGTCAGCCTGTAATGCCTCTGACTCTACATGAACACATTGTGGCTTTGCCCTGTGTGTTTGCTGCTCACAGAATTGCCTCTTGCTTTACAAACCTGTTTTTTGTAATCTTTTTTAATCTTGAAAAGATTTTTTAAAAGTTAGCAAATATTTAACACTAGAGTGGATATAACCTGAGGGTCATGATTATATTGTGTTCATGTTCATTTTCATATTCCAAAAGATTTAAAAAACTATTTGTATATATAATATGTGTATCATGTTTGTGCATGCACCCATTATAGCCAGAGGGTAAAATCCCCTGAAACTGGAGTTAAAGGTGATTACAAGATGCCTAATGTGGGTGCTCGGAATACACACAGAGCTAGCTGTGTAGTTTGTATGGCCCAATACAGAATGAAAATTCCAAGTTCCTAGTGTAAAACGTATGAATTTTTCTGAGAATGAAATAAAAATATTAAATGAGTCTCTAGCCCTTTGAGAGAGAACAGGTCACACACATTAGCTAAGCATCCAACCTACCTATGGATGAAGTAAATGGGAATTTTGTTCCATATATGACACCATTCTAGGGAATATTTATGGAGATTTCACTTATTTTTTAAGGTATACTGGGTAGTTTCTAAAAGATGGAATTTTAGACTGAGAAACCTACGCTCTAGTCAATTCCTTGCTGTAGATGTGTGGCAATCTGGGCACACTTAGCCTTGCCTTATGAGCTATAGTTGTTCCCATCCGCTGGGCAGCACTCAGTAAAAGCACCCCATACAACCGAGGCCACTTCCAATAGGCTAGCTCTGCACAAACTACATAGACTACACACTGAGATCACATCTTATAAGCTTGTTGATCTTTCTGTTCAAGCAAATCAGCTTTCAATACTAATAAGGTCATATCACAAAACTTGAAGCTACAAAAAACCAACCCCGTGTTTTCACCTGACAGAGAGGTCAGTAATAAACCATCTTGCCACTTCATACTTAAATATCAGTAGAGGTGATATCAGGGAGACGATAGGAACCCAGTTTATAAACACAGCTTCAGACTGTGAACTAATTTTGAGCAATGCGTTTCAACTATTTTAAATTATTACTTCTTATAAAGACATATATGTCAACTTGAAATTAATTTGGGCAAAATTAATTGAATAATGAAATTCATAAGTCTTTATGTGCAGTTTATTTGTATTAACAAAGTAAAATTTTCATGGTGATTTCTTTTCTATATGGTAAAGTTGGTTTCAACATAAAGCTAGATATGGCTTTTTTTGTGTCTGGATACAGCATTATTATTCATTTTATTCTCTTCTAACATTGGACTTAAATTTCCACTTTCTACCATTACTCAATAATAGTATTACAACAGTAGTGCTGTCTTTATCTGGGTTTCAGAACATCTTAACATTTCTGTTTCTATTATCACATACAGCATTGGCTTTTTCATTTATATACAAGTGAGGGAAGCTTTGTACCATCTATTATCTTTATAGATTTTCATTCCACCTAATTCTTGACAGGAAAATATTATGCTATGAACATCAATCTAGGAAGCTTTAGGTTGCTGGTTTTATTGCTATATCAAGCCTTAACTTTCATCAACTTAATACATACATTTCTACATTTCTGAATCACACGACTTAAACTGTTATTGCTCATAGAATGAAATATAGGACCATTATCTCTTTGTGTGAGACATGAAGCATATTCTTCTAAAATGAATTTTGCTTCCAAAGAACTTGAGAGCAATTTAAAATGAATGACTAAAAGCTAATTTTATCTGCATTTGGCCACTCATCCATCAGAGATATAATGTATGATATATTACCAAAAAAAGGCAGCTAGAATTAACTATTTAAATAATACTCTAGGCTATTTTTAATATTTTGATTAAAATATCCTTTGGAAGACAAAGTCTATGTTCTATGCATCAAGAAATATATCACTGGATTCACCCTTCAAATCCAAATAGTTGGATCAACAATGCCTTAAATGTATTCTACAGTTTTGATCTACTGAATATTTCTAACTTCAAGAGAAAACCTTTTTACTTTCAAAGAAATATTTTCTAAGTACATCCTTCTACTCCTAGAAGAAATATAAAGTTAAAATGCTATTTGACATTTAGCTGTTTCTGAAATAGAAGGGCTTCTTTATGCTCCAGGTAAGCTCTCCTCTCCCCTGGCTTTCATGCTTTGAAACCCTCTCATTCTCTTGCTTATTTCCTCTTCTATGCAAGTTCTACTGCACACCTGAAAGAAAAATTTTAAAAAAACTATTTTTTTCTTCTTCATATAACTTGCCAAGTATAAGGAAAATAAAGTGGCCAGTTTCACTTGCTGAACAGTTCAGCTAAAAATTATTAATATTGAGGAGCTGATGAAAGTGTATTAACATAGAATATCAAGAGCACAAATGGGCATCAGAATGGAGAGGATTTACAATATAATATATCTTTATAATCTAGCTCTCTTTAAATATAGTATGTATTTCTCTAAAAAGGCTGCCTCACTCTTTTCAATTCACACTGTATACAAAGTGACACAAAATTTGCATAAATGTGTATTAATATATTTAGTGAGCCACTGTTTATTTAAACCCATACAACATATTACAATAAAAGCCATTAAAATTTATTGACATGTGATTGAGCATATCTAACCTTCAACTGAAGTATTGTTCAATAGTTTTCTGAAATATCCAACTGTAGACATACTGCTTATCAGCAAAAATAAGGACAGAAATTTGTATAAAGCAAATTTTTGTATCAACAGAAAGGGAGATTTTTGTGTGAATTTAAGTATGTATAGTGTGACTGTCATGCTAGGTCAGAGGATGTACAAAGAAAAGCTTTATAGCTGGCATATGTAGACATGAGAGGTCATTACTTCTGGGGAGAAGTGCAAGAGTTGATAAGGAATGTTTATTGTTTACCTTTTATTTAAAGGTTTGTCATATATATATATGTATATATATATGTATATATATAGCATGTGTGTGTGAGAGACTTTTGAACTTTTGTTCAAGTTAATCATTAGATAATTCTCATGTGCAAAGTAGTTTCAGCCTAGTATAATACCTTACAATGTTTCATTAATACACTTCCAAAACCAACAGCACGGACTCCATTAAAAATTACTCCACATCTCCATTAAATGTGCTGTTTGCAGGCTATAGTATTTGTAAGTAGTTCACTCTCATTTACTTACTCCTAGCTCATTTTATTTTTCCTCTTAATTTTGCCCCAAAATCCCTCATTTCATGACCTCTGATTCAAATTAACACGGCTTATTGCTCTTTTCGTATATTTTTCAAGACTGTATTTAATGACCACTGTCCATATGTCAGTGTGGTCCTCACTGTTGTGGCTGAAGTTATATTTTATTTGCTTTATCTTTAAATGACATCTTAGGGACAGAAATAGAAATCATACACAAGAAGGCACTGCTTACAGTGTCTATATTTCTCTCCAATGAATTAAGGGAAATGTCTGACTTTTTAATCCCTTCTCATGGTTACAACTCCTATAGTTTCATTGAGAACCTTAGGCAGATGAAAATAAATAAAATCATAAATATAGTTTTGGGGTGTCTGGAGAGATGGCTCAGTAATTAAGATCAGTGGCTGCTTTTCCAAAGGAGTTCAAGCAACCACATGGTAGCTCAGAAACAGCTCTCACTCCAGTTCTGTGAACTCCAATGCCCACTCTGGTCTCTGAAGTTTCCAGACAAATGCATGGATCATAGACATATATGAAGGCAAGACACCCATAAACATAGAATAAACTAAAAAATATATTGAACAGACAAATAAAATGCTTAAAATAAACTTAAAAGAATTTCATAAAACTCTTTAAGTATTGACAGACAACTAAGACAACATAACCTTGAAGCTAACTTCATTACGCAGTAACTAATGAGAATGATTTAGAAAAAAGCCTTCCAAAGATGTGAACATTCAGTGTTTGAATATATTCACATCACATATCCTGGTGACCTCCCTGGAAAATTGTCTGAAATGGTCAGCTTTTGTGTTAACTCTGCCTGGTTCAGGTTCCCAGGTTTCACATGTTAAGTATGTGTTCCTATGAAGGTGTTTGTGATGTGATTAAACTCGTATGTAACCGGGAGTAAAAAGAGTCAATTATTCTAGATAGTCTGAATATGTCTTATGTCCTAGGAGCAGAACTGATGGCCCCAAGAAACTCTACACCAGTCGTTTACTAAACAAATGAAAAATATAGGCAGATAATTAATGTCATCAGAATCTCCCAAACCTCCTGCTGACACTCTTCAGCACCCTGTCTAATTCCTCTACAGCAGGTGAAACATCCCTTCCTCTGAATATGGCTCCCAGATTAAGCCCACATTGCTGCTGTAGTCCCCATTGTCCCTATTGCTCCTTCCCTTTATACATCCAGTCCCTCCCAGGTGGCAAGTTCATGCCCAATGGTGGTGCTTATTCACATTCCAACATCCTATGCCAGGAATGCCTGTCAAAGAATTTAAGTTTTTCTTTTCCTTTCAATTTGTATTGCTATCCCTAAGGATATTTCACAGGAAAACACAGGAATATACAGGAATTACTTCATTTACTGAAATCATGGGAGTGACAAGAAATCATTGTAAAACTATAACAGAAATATATATCAAAAGGTCTCTCTCTGTGTGTACTGAGTGTATTTATGAAGTATGTACGTATTAATATGTATGTTCATGAGGATATGTGCTCACATGTGAGTATGGAGGGCAGAAGATGTTGGGGATGTTTCTGTGATTACTTTCCACTTTTATTTGTTGAGTCAGGAATTTATAGTGTCCCTGAAGCTCATAGATTTAGCTGAGTTGGCTAATCAAAGACTTCAAGGATCTGCCTATTTGTGTCTGCTGCCTCTGTCCCTGGGATTATAGGCACATGTCTCTCTCTCTCTTCTCTCTCTCTCTCTCTCTCTCTCTCTCTCTCTCTCACACACACACACACACACACACACACACACACACACACACACACACGCGTGTGTGTGTGTGTGTGTGTGGTGTATTCAGGGGATCTGGACTAAAGTTTTCATGTTTGAGCTGTAGGCACTTTACTGACTAAGCCATTGTCATAGCCTCCAAAGGCATAACGCACATGTTTTTAAGTATAAATGTACTTCCTATATAAAACAAATCAACTCTCTTTTTTGCAAATTCTATTATCAACAATCCAGAGCTATACCTAGTTTCAGACTAAATGAATTCTTTCACAAAATATTGGAGGTTAAGTGTAACTTGGTGGGAATGTGAAGTCTTACAGTACATCTGATTTTATTGCCTTCATCTATTGTGCTCATCTGACACTCAATGTATTACATCACTCTTCCCATTTATAAACTTTCTCTTCCTTGGGGACTCTGCATTAGCACTATATTGCTTCCTATCCTATGTCGTTGACCTTCTACTTTCTCCTTTACTGCTCAAATACAGCCAAATACTTCTCAAAGCTTCTCCTTTGGTCTTTCCCTTGGGTATCTCATCAAACCAGTGGCTTCAATTATCAGATCCTGTCACATACATAACCTTCCTCTCCATTCCCTTGCACCTTAAAACCCTGCTATGCCTTTGTATTGACTGATAATGAAATCAGACTCTATTCAGGCCAACCAGGACACACTTGATCTTATTGCTCTGCCCTCTATGCCTCCTGTCCTCTTGCCAACACATGAAGACAGACAGCCTGGCACTGTATCTTTATCACATTGCCCTCCTTCACACTCACCCACACTGACCCACACTCACCCGTACTCACCCACACTAACCTGCAATCATCCACATTCACCCACACTCACTCACACTCACCCACACTCAAGAACTTGTGCTTTACCTTGTCACAGGATTTTCCCTGTCCAATTACATTAGGGCAGTGGGAGGTCTGTGATTTGACAAGGAAAATGGAGGCAGAGCTAAGATTTGTGGAGATAGGGAACATCTTGGGGTAGCAGAGAGAAAGGAAGATGGCAGGGAATGTGAATCAGTGGGGCTATAACAAATCACAGGATGTTATGATATCATAGAGGTTAGAATATTGGAATAATTTGTCTAACCTAGGTGGGCAGCTTTTATTATTGTCAATTGGTTCTGAAATTATTGTACTGGGATCTTGTATATTGAGAATTTGTTGATATATAAATCTGATTGGTTAACTATGAGCATTGAGTCTTGTTTTTACCGGGTTAGTGAGTATTGTGCTATCAAACCTCAAGAATGGCTGATCTATTTGGTTATTGGAATGTGGGACAGAGCCAGCAGGATCCCACCAGGACATAGTGTTGTGCCCTGCTGGTACCGGTACTAGAGCAGGAATGTGGCCCGGCCGGGCCAGGGAGTTGGTGGGTTGAGAGAAGCAGGAGTGCAGAGAGTTGACAGGTTCATTTTAAAAATATTTCCTGCAACATCACCTGAAGGACATTTCATTTCTGTCTTGATTTGAAGGTTATAGCTCAAAGTTTTTCCCCAGGCAAGACCACAAAATCCACATAAATGGCTCCTTCTAAGAACACATTTCTATATTACTTCTTCTTACTGTTATCATCATCTTCATCATCATTTTATGTTATTACCTCAAATTAACTTGTTCACTAAATTGATTGTTTTTCCGCTTGCGCATGACTCCAAGCTCCATGAATTCAGTTACTGCCCACTTTTGCTCAACACTGTATCCTCAGCATCAATATCAGATGGACTTATCCCCCTCCCTTAAAATTTACCTGACTTTTAAAATCAATTCCTCATTTCTGATTATAACATTACTTTATCACAGTCAAAGTAGCATCCCTCATGAGGGCTGAATAAATAAGGAATAGATTCCCATGTTCTTTATCTGAGTTATTAAAAGGACCCCGGCATTGATTTCAATTGTCTAGATTTTCTTCCTTCATGTCAATGTGTACCTATATTAGTCAGCTTTTCATTTTGGTGACCAAATACTAGAAATAAACAAGTTAAAAGGAAACAGAAGGTTTATTTTAGCTCATGGCTTAAGATCTCATAAACATAGCCCAGTCCATGGTCATTTGAATCTGTTCCAGTTGATGATGTTCATCTCATGGCAACCAGGAAGCAAGCAGCTTGAGAGGAAGGGGCCGCTAACAGGACAGGGTGCCAAGTACCAAGTCCCTCCAACTGTCTCACTGAAATTTCTAACATTTCCACATAGCCCATCAATCAGGAGCCCATCAGTGGATATTTGGCTCTCCCACATCTCACCTCTGAACCCTGCTGCATTGGAGACCAAGCTGAAGCTGACACAATTCAGATTCACTCTACAGCAAGAGTCCATGACTACAGTAACTATGAATAGTTCAGCATGAAAGTGGAATCAAATTAGTTTCTGCCAGAAATTCTAAGTATTCCACAAAACTTGGCCCCACATTCTCTTAATAACCATTTCTTTATCACCTCTCCACCAGAGTACAATATGCAGATGCTGTATGTCACAAATACAGTTTTTAAGTTATTGTCTTCCATATACTACATGGCTTGGAATCTAGCATTCAGAATTGACTTCTCAATGTCTGTTTCAATTCCATTAAAAAATTCATTCTTAATCTTCTCAAATATAGTCATCCCTTGCTGTTCAGCTGTAAAAGTCCCATAATGCAATCTGAGGGGTCAATGATTTTGCATCAGGCCAGAGCTGCCTTACCCTAGAGAGTTTTAAATCTCTTTCTCAGCTGAAGGGAACATACCTATAACAGATAACCTCAAGGACTACAAAGAAAAGTGTTACCTGTATAGATTTTGTGTTTTAAGACAAAATTTGGTGAAATCTATAGTGATCTCAGTATTTAAAAATGTATGTATGTATTTAAACATGTTTAACTGTTAAAGAAAATTTCATGTTTATACAATAGCAAAGACTTCAAATACCTGTAAACTATCTTCAAAGAATTTCAATTATATTCTCAGAAGTTTGTGTTTGTGTCTGTGTGTTTGTGTGTATATACTGGTCCTATGTTTAGAAACCCAAACTAAAACAGTAGAGACAAAAGTATTGTAAGATATGAAAAAGAGGAATAGTGTATGCAATGGTGTCAGCGTTTGGATGCTGATTGTGGGGTGGATCCCTGGATATGGCAGTCTCTACATGGTCCATCCTTTCATCTCAGCTCCAAACTTTGTCTCTGTAACTCCTTCCATGGGTGTTTTGTTCCCAATTCTAAGGAGGGGCATAGTGTCCACACTTCAGTCTTCATTCTTCTTGAGTTTCATGTGTTTAGCAAATTGTATCTTATATCTTGGGTATCCTAGGTTTGGGGCTAATATCCACTTATCAGTGAGTACATATTGTGTGAGTTCCTTTGTGAATGTGTTACCTCACTCAGGATGATGCCCTCCAGGTCCATCCATTTGGCTAGAAATTTCATAAATTCATTCTTTTTAATAGCTGAGTAGTACTCCATTGTGTAGATGTACCACATTTTCTGTATCCATTCCTCTGTTGAGGGGCATCTGGGTTCTTTCCAGCTTCTGGCTATTATAAATAAGGCTGCTATGAACATAGTGGAGCATGTGTCCTTCTTACCAGTTGGGGCATCTTCTGGATATATGCCCAGGAGAGGTATTGCTGGATCCTCCGGTAGTACTATGTCCAATTTTCTGAGGAACCGGCAGATTGATTTCCAGAGTAGTTGTACAAGCCTGCAATCCCACCAACAATGGAGGAGTGTTCCTCTTTCTCCACATCCACGCCAGCATCTGCTGTCACCTGAATTTTTGATCTTAGCCATTCTGACTGGTGTGAGGTGGAATCTCAGGGTTGTTTTGATTTGCATTTCCCTGATGATTAAGGATGTTGAACATTTTTTCAGGTGCTTCTCTGCCATTCGGTATTCCTCAGGTGAGAATTCTTTGTTCGGTTCTGAGCCCCATTTTTTAATGGGGTTATTTGATTTTCTGAAGTCCACCTTCTTGAGTTCTTTATATATGTTGGATATTAGTCCCCTATCTGATTTAGGATAGGTAAAGATCCTTTCCCAATCTGTTGGTGGTCTTTTTGTCTTACTGACGGTGTCTTTTGCCTTGCAGAAACTTTGCATACACTAGCAAGATTTTATTGAAAGGACCCAGATGTAGCTGTCTCTTGTGAGACTATGCCGGGGCCTAGCAAACACAGAAGTGGATGCTCACAGTCAGCTATTGGATGGATCACAGGGCTCCTAATGGAAGAGCTAGAGAAAGTAGCCAAGGAGCTAAAGGGATCTGCAACCCTATAGGTGGAACAACATTATGAACTAACCAGTACCCCGGAGCTCTTGACTCTAGCTTCATATGTATCAAAAGATGGCCTAGTCGGCCATCACTGGAAAGAGAGGCCCATTGGACTTGCAAACTTTATATGCCCCAGTACAGGGGAACGCCAGGGCCAAAAAGGGGGGAGTGGGTGGGTAGGGGAGTGGGGGTGGGACTTTTGGTATAGCATTGGAAATGTAAATGAGCTAAATACCTAATAAAATATGGAAAAAAGAAAAAAGAAAAAGAGGAATATGTTACAAATGAGTACTCAGCTTATGTGATATAATGGTCATCCTAAAAATTAAGACACTGGAAATACTATTATTACTATCATATGACTGCATGTTTTATCATATAATATTAAATCAACAAGCACTCAAAATTTCCCATACAAATTAAAACTCTACGTAGGGACTTTTTCCTAGGTAAGCTACTTCTTCAATTTAGTAAAATTACTTAATATACATAAAAAACACAGTCCTCTTTACATTGACATGGCATTTCATGAGCAAAGAAAATAATAGTATTTAAAAGTAGCCTATGACTAGATTGACACATCAGAAATTGTATCTCCCCTCTTCTTCACTTCCTATGTAGAAACTATCAACACAAGCTTCTCTATGTCTGGCCTAAATGACTGATAGATCAGATAGCTTTGATGTTTCTGATTTTATAGCAATTATCTTTCCCAGAGCATTTCACAGTCTCATAAGCATATCTTTTGCCTCCTACAGAAATGCAATACCTGGCTATTGCTTCTTGGTTTAAAATACTATAGTTCCTCCTTTCCTGTTATCATAGTACACAAAACCCATAATAAAAAAATATTTGTCTATTGTTCTACACACAACTTTTGCTGAGAGTTCACCTGGCAGTTTATTTATGGCGTTTTAATTTTTAAATTATTTCTCTTTTTGAGATTATAATATAATCATATCATTTCCCTTCTGTTTCCCCCCTCCAAGTGTCCCACATACCTAACCCTTGTTCTTTTCCAAAATCAGATTTTTTTTCATTAATTATATTATTTTATTTGAAATTACATTAATTGCATATGTGTTGATTTTTTTTACCTCCGTAGTAACTATTTTTAAAGCTACTACTTTTTAAAATTAAAATTATACTAAGGAATTTGAATAGGTAGAATTCTACAAAGGCTGTCATGGTATATGTGCACTTGTGGATAATCAGATAGCATTTAAAAACACAAATATGACCATGTTGGACATATTGTTCATGCTTTGGAACTGATTTGTACAGTACATCCTCTGGGTCCTTGGAATCATTGTTTATGAGAAATATGTTTACCTCGCAATCCTATTCTGTCCCATTACAACTCTGCCTTGTTTAACATTAGTTAACATTCCTTCTGTAGAAGACAAGACAATGCTACCTATATATAGGCATGGTATGGTTTCTACAACACTCAAATTTCTCCAGACACTTTATAATAAAAGCAAATGTGCATCACAAATCTCACTCACAGTACTGCTATCCTGAGCTCCAGGTAGTTAAACTCTGAATTTGTATATTTTGACGTTTTAGATCATCATGTTTATGCAGCTGGTCCTGTGATTCGACGAAAGAGTTAACTCTGCTGATGAACAAGAACATAGATTGTGAACCTCTGACTTTGCATCACATCTGTGTGGATGGAAACAATGGCCAGCCTGCACTCAATGTACTGGATAAAGTGTACTGACACGAAGGACAAGATGCCCAACTGATTGAAGAAGATGGAAAGGGTACGGATCACCTACAGCAAAGTGCAGGGTTGGTTAATGTTTCCCAATGTCACCTCCCCTGCCGCTGGAAATCAGGATGCTTGACACCCGGACACCAAATTATTAAAGTTTCAAGCAGTGACACTTTCTTCTCCACGTGGGGCCTGGCTTCTCCTTGACACTTTGTCCCTACAGTCCCTTCAGGCCCCTTGGCCTTTCCTCCCTGCCTTTAACCTCCATAACTAATTAGATCTGGCCAACTCTTCAGTGAAAATAGTTTGCTTCAAAGTTTTCATTCAGTGTTCCCTTCTGGGCATACTTTGTCATGTCAGTCCAGCCTGCCCTTTTTACATGAAGTTTAAAAGGCTGAGCTATTTTTATAAGATTAAACAACAACAACAACAACAACAATAAAACAACACAAAAACCCATCTTTGAAGATCTCCACCTACCTCAATGCTTTACATAAGGACTAGAGTGTCAAGTCTGATAAAAGCTTCACAAGCCATGAAATTATTAGTTTTAGAAGTTTGTGGATAAACAAACAGTTCTAAGGATTTTGGTCTTATTTGTGGGAGTTAAAATTTAATGATTTGTTGTCTGCTAGCAGTTTTATTTGGGATCTATTTACCTTCTGCACTAAAAAAGTAGACAATGAAACTAACCAACCAACCAACTAACCAATCAACCAACAACCAACCAACGAACCAAAGACTGAGCAATATAGTTGGGCTCATCTTCAGTAACTTTCTTTGGAAATCTTGTTAGACATTTAAGCAGCATCATTAATGTCATTCTCTATTTCGGAAAAGACAAAGGTGAAGCTGAAGACAATAGAGAGTTAATTTTTCAGAATATGGTCTCTTGGTTTTTTTTTTTTTCCTATAAATAACATTAAAGAAGCCTTAAGTAGTCAACTACTTTAGACCAACTTCCACATCTCACAAATAATTATACAAAGTTACTTATTTATTTAAAAACATAACTATCAGGTGTAGAGGGTCTTGGGCTAGTCCCAGGTAGTCATTCTGGGGGTGGTAGCCTCCCCCATCACTTGGAATTGCTCAGAGACTTGTTTTTCAGTTGAGTAATTTCCATCTATCCTGTTCTCAGAAGAAGCCAGGGTAGTACTCTTACGCTTTGCTTTGCAGATAGAGTCTCAAAGAGGTGCCTCATTCTACCCTGGATTTCACTCTGTAACACAGACTGGTCTCTAATTCATGATTCTCCTGCCTCAGCCACCTGAGTGATGATGGGTTAGCAAAGCATGTACCATCATACTTGATTATAAGACATGTTTCATTTTCATCTATCTTGTGAGATACAACTTTTAAAACCTCATAGATGAATACTTAGGTATTAAACATTTGTGCATGCCTCCAATACCATTTCTATCTATAATAGAAGAGCTAGAAAAGATATCTACATGTTTATGGCTTGGTTAAAAAAAAAAAAAGTGTTACACTGGATCTTGCCTTCCACATCCTGGAAATGTACTTGAGAAAAATTTTCTTGTATTGCTATATTTAGCAATTATAATAAGACTACCAAACAAACATCTATAAAGCACTTACAAAATGCCAGGTAGCCCATTAAGGATGTTAGATAGACTCCCAGTTACTTCCTACAATATATCCATGGAAAATACCATTATCTCCATTCTAAAGATAAAAATAGCAGCAGAGAAATTAATTAAATGGCTGAAATATACATAGCTAGTAAATACCAGGAAAAGTTTATGACTATCAGTCATTATCTAGGCTTAAAGAAGCACTGATATGTTATCCACTCTGTGAAATTGCTTATGAAAAAAAAAACATATATTTATTAATTATAGGAAAAATGAGAGCTATGCCCCCAGTTATCACACAACTATGTTTCCTAGCCTCCTCAGAGATATCAGTAATATGTTTTTATTCTTTTTTTTTAATTATAGAACTGTCTAATTCTATGAAGATGCTTGTATAAATTGCTTTTAGTTGCCTGTCAAAGTTCATTTGGGGGGCTGGTGAGATAGCTCAGAAGTTAAGAATGTTAGTATCTCTTTTAGAGGATCACTGTTCAATTCCTAGCACCCATATTATATGACCTATAATTGCCTTTAATGCCAGCTCTCTGGGATCCAGTTCTCTCTTCTGCCTTTCTAGTGTACCTACACACAAACATACATACACACACACACACACACACACACACACACCACACACACACACACAAACATACACACTCACAAGCATGCACTCATGCATACAAAGACACACAGGCATAAATAATAATGTAATCATAATAAAGTTATTTTTAATTCAATAAGGTAATGTGTAGCCAGGTGGTGGTAGGGCCTGCCTTTAATCCCAGCACTTGGGAGGTAGAGGCAGGTGGATTTCTCAGTTTGAGGCCAGCCTGGTCTACAAAGTGAGTTCCGGGACAGCCAGTGCTATAAGATAAACCCTGTCTCAAAAAAACCCCAAAACAAAAAAAAAAACAAAAAACAAAAAACCGAAAACAAACAAACAAAAAACAAAAACAAAACAAAAAAGGTATTGTGTATGCTAAGTTGAAGAAACAGCATATCAAATTATGTCCATATAGAAAAAAATAAAACATTACAGTGTAGAGTATGTCTAGTAACCCATAAGACATTTGCTGCTCCACAGTGAGGTATTGACACTGGTAAAATTCCCATCAAGTAAATGACAATCAACTAAGGCAACATGAAAAAACGCATGGAACCTAAGGTAGGGAGGATGATTTGTGGTGTGGCAGGCACTGAAGATCCAGCCCTGGCCTGTTGGACTGTGGGAGGAGGGCATGCTTGAACCTTCATCAAATCTCCAAAGGGAAACAGGAGTTGACTGCATTGGCTAATACAGAGGAGGTGGTGATTTGTGGGACTGGAGAGGGCACAGCTGCTCATGTTAGGGAGGCAAAAGGCACTCATGTCTGCAAAATAGAGGTCTCTGAGCCTATGTGGCTCTTTTGAGAAAAGCATGTCCTTCCTGTCTTCCACTTCAGTAAACTGGAGGAGTGAAAACACATTTGTGAGTGCCGAGAGTTCGCCGACGTTAGCAGCCTGTCGTTTTCCCAAAGTTTGAAAGAGCAATGGATTGATTTCAAGGCTCACAGTGGGACAGGGTACGACAGCAGGGCTCATATGTCTTTCGGAAACAATATAAATTCATAGAGCTATTTCAAGGTCTCGTGAAGAGGTGATAAACTGGCGGGTCTGGTTACACACTTCCTCCTGTGGGGATGATTTTATCCCTTTTAGATAAGGCAGACTGATTTGCTGTTTTCTCGGGCTGCTTTTCTGCAAATCTACTTTAAATGAGCAGGTTGATTTCAGGGGCAGATCTCTTAACTCCCTCTTCTTCCGCTTGGGTTCAACTCAAGTTCTTGTGAAATCATTATCCTTTCTGTAGCCTTCAAGATGGACTGCTGCAAAACCAAATTACAAAGTAAACAAAACGAAGTTAAGAACGTGTTCAAGGATAGGGTCCTTGTGCAGCTGTGGGTAAGGAATCAAGCAGCCACCATGGAAATGTCGCCCTTTTAGCTTGGGCTTCCTCTATATCCTATGCCTATGACTTTCTGAAACACACAGCCACTCAGGCCAAAGAGGTAGTTTGCTCTCCCTAAACTAGAGCTACATCCAAATCAAAGCACAGTATCCCCTTTCAGCAGTTGGAAGTGCAAAGAATCAAGGCAATTAGCTTGTTTCTCAGAAATCACGCCAGTTCTCCAGGGAGGGCTCTACTTGTAAGATCTATCAAGAAAACCAAGCTTCATATTCTTCACAAGCTGGAAAATCAACTGAATATTACCAAGTCAAAGACTCTAAACATATCCTTATTATGCTCAATATCAGCTTATCTGTTCACTGCTGGTTCTTCCATATACTGAGTGAACAAACAAACAAATTCCATATAGCTTATTACCTACAGTTCTCACCCTTCCCAGCAATAAATAGGCCAGGAAAAATAGCACCCTACATTTATTGCTGCAAACCTACATAGTCCACACACATCCCTGAACTCTCTCAGACTTTTATTAACTGTTAAGTGGGAGCTAGGGGAGATGTGTTGGTTTTACTTTCCTCTCATCTACTTCTTGCTTGTATTATAACCAGATCCCCATTTTCTCAGCCCCTGTGGTTGAGGCTCCCATCACTTCCTCTGCCGTCTCTCAGCATACCCACATTTTGACCATAGTTACTGGTTAAGATGAGCACATGATGGAAGTCTGGGCAACTTAGAAGAAACCTGAGATTTTGATATGCTGGGAAGAAGATTAACACCGAGGAATGAGCTGTTATTTGGGAGGACAAAGGTCACATTCATGAAAAGTAGCCCTTCCTGTCCTACATCAGTGTGGGATAATATACTAGACAACTCTAGAGGGCACCATTCACACCGAAGTTTGAGTTAGCATCAACACTGGAGTTAAGCATGTACAGAAAGTCTAACCCAACTACCTTTGCCAGCTGGTTGACTGGGCCAGGAAAGCACTTGCCCTAGCAAGTGTTTTCAATCACCATAATGGTTCTTCTTGGCTGTTTCACTGTATAATGAACTGATCATTGTCTGCAGTATTTGCATTTGGGGAGGGGAGTTTCTGGCAGACAGCTGGCTCCACAGGTTTGCCATGGCACAAAACAGACACAAATTGCCTGCCTTTGCTGGCCTGTGCTGTGTTTATTATTGATTCACTGGCCAAAGCACTGCAAAAATTCAGGCTTCTGAAAACAACAAAATGTTGTATCTCAGGATGACCCAAGTCTTTGGGTGGTTCGAGATTCATTGAACATAAGATGATTTAGCAAGTGGATTGTTTATAACTCGAATGTCTTTTTTAACAACATCCTTTTAATTTGTTGCTACAGCAATATTCCATGGTAAGTTATAAAAATCAAACTTTAAGTGCTCATATTAAGCTGAGAGCTATGCATTTTTGATAATGATTATATGAATCACATAAAAGGATTTGAGAGAATATCTTTTTTGATATCCTGCTCCTTCTAAAACAGTGCAAGATTATTTATTAGTTGTTTTGTTTGTTTGTTTCTTCTATATCTTTCCCTCTAAGGCTCAGGAGACATTCTGGAAGAAGGGACAGAAAGAGGAGACGGATTGTGTTGAATGATACACTTTGTCTTCTGGAAACGATTCTCTCACTGCATTTATGAACTCACTGCACAGGTGGCTATCCACATGAGACATGCACAAGATGGAACCATTAACATTCATTTCATTATGGGTATGGAGGGGACC